>NC_059164.1:40179578-40482450 GCF_019923935.1 Bubalus bubalis | reverse complement strand
AAGAACACTGGAGTGGGTTGCATGTTCATCTCTAGGGGCTTTTGCTGATCCAGGGATCAAAACTGTGTCTCCTGCATTGGCAGGCGGATTCTTTACTGCTGATCCCTGGGGAAGCCCCATCTCAGAGAATAATATAATATAATAGGTTTTAGCTAATAAGGTTAATAAGAAATAGATTAGATATAAATTATTGAAAAAAGAAAACTGCTCCCTGAAAAAACCTAAGTGAACAAATATAAAAGATCAATACAATAAAATCTATAGCCCTCTTCATCTCAACAACACAAATATGAAAATACAATGTAAAAATTCTGTCTAGCAACACAAAAATAATATACCTGGAGATATATAATATATAACACCTGGAGATAAGCCTAAAAAGCAAAATAAAACTCATGATATATATGACATAAATTTTGAAATATTTAAAAATATTTCAGGGCATTGAGGCAGATGGTTTTGTCCTCCCATTTATCAAAATGTCATATAAACTGTAGTAATTGTATCGATTTGATATTAGATGAGAAATAGAAAAAGTTATGAAATAGAAGAATCTAAAGACAGGCTCAGGACCATATGAGGATTGTTTTGTGAAAAAAGCAGCAATTTATATAAATATGAAAAGAATGAACTAGTCAAATATAGTGCTGAAATGAGTGACTAACCATTTGCAAAAACTGAAGTCAGATTTATAAGTCATACAGTAGACTACATCAAACCAGTCAATCCTAAAAGAAATCAAGCCTAAATATTCATTGGAAGGACTGATGCTGAAGCTGAAGCTCTCCTGATGTGAAGAGCCAACTCATGGAAAAGACCTGATGCTGGGAAAGATTGAGGACAGGATGAGGAGGAGACAACAGAGGATGAGATGGTTGAATGGCCTAATCGACTAAGGACATGAATTTAGCAAACACAGGGAGACTGTGAAGGACAGGGAAGACGGGTGTGCTGTAGTCCATGGATTTGCACAGAGTCGGACACGACTGAGCAACTGAACCACGATGCACTAAAATCAGGTTAACTCTCACTACTTAGGCCTTTGATTTTCATCCTTCCTTTCACCTCCACAAATTCAATGTTCATTTTCATCATCTTTAGTGTATGTTCCTCTTCTTCCTCTCTTTTCTGTCAAAAATGAAGCATACTTAAGTCTTAAACAGCCAGTAACAACAGAAGAAAAAACTCTCCACCCCACCCGCTTCTTGGAGCTACCACCATATTGGTTTCCTTGATGGAAAGAGTTGCCACTTTACTGTCTGTGCTTCTTCCCCTCTGGCTCCCCCTCCTGCAGCAGCCTGCCTTCAGACCCCAGGACTCACACTGGGCCTCTGGAAACAGATTCTGTGACCAGAGAGTTCTGGACTAAAGGGGTTTGAGGACATTCTCTCAGGAGATGCACTAGTAAGAAAGTGAAGGGGCAGGATTAAGCAGATGGAGAAAGTGGCCTACAGGGTATTAATAGTTCCTGCTGAGGTCCCAGTTGATCCTGTGGGGAGCACTGAATCCTTCCAAACTCACACAAGAAGGCCGGGCTTTTAAACCCCCACATCAGTTGCTGGGCTGGGCTGCCTGGGTGGGTGGTGTCCTGCAACTGAGGACAGCTGCCTAAGGGAATGGTTACTCTTGGCTGAGGATGGAGTGACTGGCCCTACAGCGGGGACCTGGCTGGAACCACAGTATCCACTCCATCTCTGAGGGGCTCACAACCACTTGCTTTCTACATAATTTCTCCCCATGAGGGAAACGCTTTGCCAGGATTCTGGTTGGCCTGGTTTCCTGGAGGGAATTTGTGTTTTCCACCCATACAGTGTAGATTCCACAGACCTAGAGGCTCTGGTTCCCAAGAACGGCAGCACTGACATTTATACTCTTGCTGCCACCTAGTCATCCAGGATCCTCCTGCCATGAGGCCAGCAGGGAAAGAAAGGAGCCATGCTCCCAGCAGTGGTGATGGATCCCATCTTCAGGGAGAGGCAGGGCAGGTGTTACCCAGGGCAGGAGGGATGAATGTGTCTGGCCCTTAGCTGGTCCACTGGGATGCCTGTGGCACTGCCATGCCTGGTGTCAATGACGTATAGAGAAACAGCCACAGCCTGGAAATGGCACAGTGACCAGGAGCTCCAGCACTTCAGGAATGATGGTGTAGCTCACATCCATACAGGCAAACCGCCTGGACCAGAAGAGGTGTTGGCTAAGGGAAGCAGGAGTCTAGAATGGGTGGTGAAGGAGAGAGATGCTGAGTATCAGTTTTAGTTCTGAGATCAGACTCAGCAACAGGGGCTGTAGTTCATCCTACCAACCCTTCTCTCACAAAATTTCTCTCCAGGAAATGAGGTTAACGAGACCCCTGGCAAAGCTCTTCCCTGATGGGGAGAAATCACCTAGAAAGCAAGTGGTTGTAAGCCCCTCAGAGCAGAGACGTGGCAGATACTGTGGTTCCACTCAGGTCTCCACTGTAGGCCAGTCACTCCATCCTCAGCCAAGAGTCACCATCCCCATAGGCAGCTGTCCTCAGTTGCAGGGCACCACCATGCACAAGGCAGCCCAGTCCCATGACTACTGGTTGTGATCCATCCTTGTGGGAGGACATCCTAGTGACTTCCCTTTGTTGCCATGCTGAACACAAAATTCTTATAGAATTCCCTGGTCTCTTTATTATTCAGACACTCCTTAGCCTTGCAGGCTCATTTCTCACCACTCTTCAATTTCCATAGTTTCTCTTTGCACCTAGCCTTTGATTAAATAATCTTAGTTCTTATGTCCTAGCCAATACTCACTGTTGAGGCAATGCTATCAAACATAGTGAAATAATGTAGTATATAGATTAACAGAGTATGTCCTGAAGCCAGACTTCCATCAGTCTGTGCATTAGCCATGAGTCCTTGGACAAGTTACTAAATGGGTACAAGTTTTTTGTTCATAGTTTTTGGTGAGAATTAAATGAGATAACATACAAAATATTTAGATTATATGAGACACATAAAACATTGAATATATGTTAACTATTTAAAAAATTTCCTAAGTTCTTTAATTACTCCTGCCAAACATCACAGAGAGCATTGCAATCACCTTTTCTCCCCACTTACATACTTGTCCAGATTATAAATTCTTTGGGAGCCTGATGTATTCTCTGTCCTAATCAAGAATCTAGGAATAATTAATTACTCAAAGTTTGTGCAGAATGCAATGGCAATGAGGGTGTGTAAATCATTCTGTGGGTCAGGGAGTGTTCAGAGAAGGAAGAAGGACAACTTGAACTCAGTTCTGCAGAATCAACAGGAGAGATCCAAGCAAGGAAGGAAGAAAAGGACAACCCCTGTATAGGAAACAGGATTGATAAAGGATTAGACTCAGTAATGAGCATAACAGCAAGTAGGTGATAAGACTATTGCAAAAGGGCGAACAGTAAGTGGTGGGAGGCGACACTGGCAACTGGTAGTGAAGAAATGATTACACAAGTAGAGCCTTTGTTTCCCAGATAATGCATAAACTTTTCAGTTCAGTGTGACCCTGGGAAGCAGGGAGCCCTTCGGAAAGCAAAGATTGGATTTCCTGACATCCTGGGGGATGGAGACTTAGAATTGTATTTACTCATTCTTGAGCCTATCTTTTCGATGAAGGACTGATGCTGAAGCTGAAACTCCAGTACTTTGGCCACCTCATGCGAAGAGTTGACTCATTGGAAAAGACCCTGATGCTGGGAGGGACTGGGGCAGGAGGAAAAGGGGACGACAGAGGATGAAGTGGTTGGATGGCATCACCGACTCAATGGACGTAAGTCTAAGTGAACTCTGGGAGTTGGTGATGGACAGGGAGGCCTGGCGTGCTGCGATTCATGGGGTCACAAAGAGTCGGACACGACTGAACGACTGAACTGAACTGAACTGAGCCTGTCTTACACCCAATAGTTTGTACCGTCTCCTTCCCTCCCCATTGGTAACCTCTAATGTGTTCTCTGTATCTATGAATATGCTTCTTTTTTGTTATATGTACTAGCTTGTTATATTTTTTAGATTATACATGTAAGTGATATCATATAGTATTTGTCTTTCTCTTATTTCACTTAGCATAATGCCCTCCAAATCCATCTACGCTGCTGCAAATTATAAAATTTCATTCTTTTAAATGGCTGAGTAATATTCGATTGTGTATCTATACCACAACTTCTTTATCTGTTGATCTGTTGATGGACACTTAGGTTGCTTCCACGTCTTGGCTACTGTAAATAATGTTTCTATGAACACTGGGGTGTGTGTATCTTTATGGATCTGTGTTTTTTGTTTTTTGATATATGCCCAAGAGTAGAATTGCTAAAAACTATTTTTGGTTCTGTAAGAAATCTTCATACTGGTTTCCACAGTGGCTGCACCAATTTACATTCCAACCAACAGTACTTAAGTGTTCCCTTTTCTCTGTATCCTTGCCAACACTTTTTATTTGTGTTCTTTTGGATGAGAGCCATTCTGACAGGTATTACTCTTACTGATAGAAAATAAGATATGTTACCTTTTTTCCATGTGTGTGTATCTAGGTAGGAAGTCACATCTGCTGAACATTTCAGTGAAATATTATTAGTTTCATTTTCTTGGGTTCTAGATTAAATTTAAGCTGAGCTAGTGATGATCGTAGCCAATACTCCTTCTTCAAGAAGGTATATAGCAAAATATAGAAGAGAGATAAGCAGCTAACTAAGGATTAAGATGGGATATGGGGCAAGCTTTTTTTGTTTAAGGAGCTTGTTAGTGTCTGAATGTTGCTCAAAGAGGACATCAGAGATCACTGAGAAATCACAATTTCTGTTAAGCACAAAGCAATAAATCTAAAGAACACAAGGAAGAATTAGCCTTGATCTGAAAGGGAGAGACACTTCTTCCATTAAGAGGGAATCAAAAAAGAAAGTCTGCAAATTGATTATTTATTTATTTTTACCTGGGGTTGAGGAAGTTTAAGTACCTGAGAGAAGGAGGTAAACGGAAGTAGAGGAGGATACTCATGAAGAGAAAAACCTGGGAAACTCCCTGAAAGGAAAAGAAAAATAAGTGGACTGGAGATATTTAGAATAATCCCTAGGTAGCCTTGAAGGTAAGCAAAATATATTGGCATGGAAAACATCTTAAAGAAAGAGATTCTTGAGAGTGGAGGAGTGATGGTTTGAAACAGGAATGGAATGCAAAAAAAACCACAAAAAACCATGGTGTCAATTATTATTCCCTTTAACCTTTTAACATTAACGTTGTCTACTTATTTTCTGTCCTACTTAATTGCCAGGCTGTAAAATCTACAGAGACAATGATCATGTCTTTTCATGTTTTCCTGTCCTCAGCACTAGAACAGTGTCTTCCACATAGTAAATGATGAAAGGAACTGACCTTTAGGGAGATCTGCCTGCAAAGGGAACATTTTATTAAAAAAGAAAAAAAAAAGGTTGAGGGTACATTTCCAGTAAAATAGGGATTTCAGGAGACAAGATGGCAAAGATGTAATCAAAAAAGTAAGTTGTGGATACTGGGATGGGGCGGGGAGAAGGAAGAGCAAAAGCACAGCAAGAATGTACTGTAGGAGAGAGGCCCGAGGGATCGGCCCTGAGGACAGTTCACCAGGACAAGGGTGAGAAGCAGAGCAGGCTGACATGGCCTCAAGCTGAAATTCTGGCCTCAAGTCATTAACATATTACAGCAGCTAAAGAATCTTGAGCCCTTTAATGCCAGATTGTGTGTTTTGTTTGCGGCCAGCAATAAGCAGGCTTTACTTGGGAATATAAACAGAAGAGTGGGGAAAATCTTTAACTGATCTCTCAGTGCCTAAATCATTATCCTAGAATATAGTGAATTTGAGTCACTTCAGTGTCATCTCTACCTCTGCCTTCCCTTTTCTTGACTTTTTTCTTTTCACTTTCTCTTTCTTGCTTCCATCCTTTTTTTTTTTTTTTTTACCCCTGTTGTACCACTCTCTCATATTTCCTTGTTTTATTATCGACCCTTTATTTTTCTCTTCCTTACCATTTCTCATTTGTGAGGAAGTGGGAACATTTATCAGATGGGAGTTAAAACAGAAAAAATAAGATGAAGGAAAGAGAGGGGTTTGGAAGCACAATGAATATGTCTTTTTGTTCCTTGTTACAAAGAAAAATGCTGTGTTTGATTATGCATCATTTGTCCAAGGTGAACAGTGGGCAAGAATGTAGGAAATTTGAGATCAAGGGCAGTACTGAACCTGAACTCAGAGACACTCGCCGTTTGATTTTAGCTTTGCCGTTTACCATCTGTGTGATTTATGACAAGTTCTTTATCTTTTCTGAGTCTCAACTTTCTTATTTCCAAAATAGGAATGTTATTATCTAACTGTGGTTAGCAGAAATATAGCCCTCATGATTTTTGTTCCCTGGAGTCACACCCTCTGATGTGATGAAAGGGACTTTGTGGCTATAATTAATGTGCCTATTATGTCAAGTTTAAGATTTGGAGATAATCCTGAATCATCTAGGTTAGGCCAATGTACTCACATGAAATCTTAAAAAGAAAAAAGGCAAAAGAGCAATTCAGAGGGATTTGAAGCCTGAAAATGTTTGATGATGGAGGGGCCCATGGAAAACAAGAGAAGGAATGAGTTCCTGCAATGATCAGCTATATTTCTAGAGGATCTGGAGTCCAAGTTGAGGACTGCAGCTCCAGTCAATACTTTGATTTCATCATTGAGACACCGAGCAGAGAATTCAGCCACACTGTGCTATGCTTCTGACCTACAGAAATGACGAGGTAATCAATTTGTGTTGTTTAAAAGTGCTGTGTTTGCGGTTATTTGTTATAACCACAGTGGAAACTAACAAGAGTACCAAGAATATTGCAAGAGTTAAAGGAATTGACATATGGATTAGGACTTCAGGGAGTCAATAAATCACATCCCTTTCATCTCCAAATATAGAAGCATCTGAGAAATTAGACACAAAAGACACGTGGAAAACTAAATACTAGTCTTATTGCTGATAAAGGCTGACTTGGTTGATATGGCCTCAGTGTGTGGTCACCATAGGCTAATTCTTCGTTCAGGAAATAAAGTCATATTTTTAGTCATCCACGCAGTAAAATGACCTGAGCCCCCTCCCCCCCCAACCCCCTTTGTAGGGGCAGACACTAGTCACACAGCTGAGGTCACAGAGTTGCTCTGTCCAAAAGTTGGCAGACCTACAGGACACAGAGACTCCATATCTTTTGGGCTGAGCATGACTATCTCCTCCTCACAAACTCATTAATTATATTAGTCATGCTTGTCCAGTGACTAGAAGGAGACTACAAGGGCTATTCCAACTAAAAATACTTCCTCACTAAAAGACAGCTCAGGAGCATGAGATCCTTGACAAAGAGTCTGGTATGAAATAAATGTCTCCTATATTGTTTCCAAAGAGTGGCAATGATTTGGCTTTCCTGATACATCCCATAGCAACATGCTTCTTTTTCCAGAATCTGGCCCTACTTCCCGCACTGAACCAGGGCCCAGGGGCCTTCATATTGATACCTGGCTGAGGCTGGTATCTCTTGTTTGTAACCCCTCATGGGGCTGCCCAGCTCTCTTCAGCTCCTGTTCTGCTGCCCTTTTGCAATGACTGGTTGAATATCAGGATCTCAGGGCCATCAGATTCTCCAGGTTTCCTGCATTCACCCTGGGAACTCTAAAGATCTCTTACTGAACTTGACTATTCTTAGACTTAATCCAGTAGTGGAAGCCTTTTTCCTAATTCTCGAGGCAAATACAACTGATAAATCAAATTTTATACTTTTAACCTCTTATAACCCTGCTAAGGTGAAGTGAAAGTTGCTCAGTCCCGTCTGACACTTCGTGACCCCGTGGACTGACTATACAGGAGCCAGAATATTTCTAGGCCAGAATACTGGAGTGTGTAGCCTTTCCCTTCTCAAGGGGATCTTCCCAACCCAGGGATCAAACCCAGGTCTCCCAGATTGCAGGTGGATTCTTTACCAGCTGAGCCACAAGGGAAGCCCCATAACCCTGCTAAGGATGTCATAATCTAGTAAGCACAAATCATTGCTGTAATTTCATGATTACTATTAATAATTCACAATGCTACACAATGAGCATAATTTCTATGCCTTTTATCAAAACAAATATGATTTAAAAAGTGATATAACATAGAAATGATGTTGGTGGGAATTTGAGATTAGGTAAGGAAAGGTGTAGGTGTTGTTCTCTGGTGAGGATTCTGAAGAAGTCTCAGAAATCACAAACTTAAATAGTCACTGTCTTTAAATCTAGGCTGGATCTGACTGTAATACTATTTTATGCTCCTCTTTCCCATCCAATTAAAATTCCAGCAATTACATGGCATTCCAGTTGTCTATTTTTACTATTTGCGTAAAGGCAGGCAATCATCTTAGAGTCATAGGATTTGGAAAGGAAGTGAGAATAGTACAAACTCCACTTAGCTAAATCAAATGCACTTTTTTTGAGCTTCATAAAAAGAAAAATGTATATTTATGTCATGGCACTATCAAGATGCAGGGTCAATTCCAAAACATTTGTGAATATTGGTATGTTCATTAATAAAAGCAAAAATAAACAAATGGGACCTAATTAAACTTAAAAGCTTTTGCACAATGAAGGAAACTATAAGCAAGGGAAAGACAGCCTTCAGAATGGGAGAAAATAATAGCAATCGAAGCAACGGACAAAGAATTAATCTCAAAAATATACAAGGGGCTCATGCAGCTCAATTCCAGAAAAATAAATGACCCAATCAAAAACTGGGCCAAAGAACTAAACAGACATTTCTCCAAAGAAGACATGATGATGGCTAACAAACACATGAAAAGATGCTCAACATCACTCATTATCAGAGAAATGCAAATCAAACCACGATGAGGTACCATTTCACGCTGGTCAGAATGGCTGCTGTCAAAAAGTCTATAAGCAATAAATGCTGGAGAGGGTGTGGAGAAAAGGGAACACTCTTACACTGTTGGTGGGAATACAAACTAGAACAGCCACTATGGAGAACAGTGTGGAGATTCCTTGAAAAAGTGGAAATAAAACTGCCATATGACCCAGAAATCCCTGCTGGGCATACACATTGAGGAAACCAGAATTGAAATAGACACATGTACCCCAATGTTCATTGCAGCACACAGGACATGGAAGCAACCTAGATGTCCATCAGCAGATGAATGGATAAGAAAGCTGTGTTACATACACACAATGGAGTATTACTCAGCCATTAAAAAGAATACATTTGAATCAGTTCTAACGAGGTGGATGAAACTGGAGCCTATTATACAGAGTGAAGTCAGAAAAAAAAAAACCCATGAATACAGTATATTAACACATATATATGTGGAACTGAGAAAGATGGTAATGATGACCCTATATGTGAGACAGCAAAAGAGACACAGATGTAAAGAACAGACTTTTGGACTCTGTGGGAGAAGGTGAGGGTGGGCTGATTTGAGAGAATAGCATTGAAACATGTACATTACCATATGTGAAATAGATCGTCAGTCCAGGTTCGATGCATGAAACAGGGTGCTCAGGGCTGGTGATCTGGGATGACCCTGAGGGATGGGATGGGGAGGGAGGTGGGAGGGGGGTTCAGGATGGGGGACACATGTACACCCATGGCTGATTCATGTAAATGTATGGCAAAAACCATTACAATATTGTAAAGTAATTCACCTCCAATTAAAATAAATTAATTAATTAAAAAAATCTTTTGTTCTTGCTGCATTTCTGTAAAGTTCCTGTGAAAAATCTATGGGGTCTTTGAAAGCTTATTTAACTTCTCTATTTCAGCAATATGTGAACCATGAACTTCCTGATCTTCAAGCTGGTTTTAGAAAAGGCAGAGGAATCAGAAATCAAATTGCCAACATCTGCTGGATCATGGAAAAAGCAAGAGAGGTCCAGAAAAACATCTATTTCTGCTTTATTGACTATGCCAAAGCCTTTGACTGTGTAGATCACAATAAACTGTGGAACATTCTGAAAGAGATGGGAATACCAGACCACCTGACCTGCCTCCTTAGAAACCTGTATGCAGGTCAGGAAGCAACAGTTAGAACTGGACATGGAACAACAGACTGGTTCCAAATAGGAAAAGGAGTTCGTCAAGGCTGTATATTGTCACCCTGTTTATTTAACTTATATGCAGAGTACATCATGAGAAACGCTGGACTGGAAGAAACACAAGCTGAAATCAAGATTGCTGGGAGAAATATCAATAACCTCAGATATGCAGATGACACCACCCTTATGGCAAAAAGTGAAGAGGAACTAAAAAGCCTCTTGATCAAAGTGAAAGTGGAGAGTGAAAAAGTTGGCTTAAAGCTCAACATTCAGAAAATGAAGATCATGGCATCTGGTCCCACCACTTCATGGGAAATAGATGGGGAAACAGTGGAAACAGTGTCAGACTTGATTTTTCTGGGCTCCAAAATCACTACAGATGGTGACTGCAGCCATGAAATTAAAAGACGCTTACTCCTTGGAATGAAAGTTATGACCAACCTAGATAGCATATTCAAAAGCAGAGACATTACTTTGCCAACAAAGGTTCGTCTAGTCAAGGCTATGGTTTTTCCTGTGGTCATGTATGGATGTGAGAGTTGGACTGTGAAGAAGGCTGAGCACCGAAGAATTGATGCTTTTGAACTGTGGTGTTGGAGAAGACTCTTGAGAGTCCCTTGGACTGCAAGGAGATCCAACCAGTCTATTCTGAAGGAGATCAGCCCTGGGATTTCTTTGGAAGGAATGATGCTAAAGCTGAAACTCCAGTACTTTGGCCACCTCATGCGAAGAGTTGACTCATTGGAAAAGAGTCTGATGCTGGGAGGGATTGGGGGCAGGAGGAGAAGGGGAAGACAGAGGATGAGCTGGCTGGATGGCATCACTGACTCGATGGACATGAGTCTGAGTGAACTCTAGGAGTTGGTGATGGACAGGGAGGCCTGGCGTGCTGGGATTCATGGGGTCGCAAAGAGTCGGACACGACTGAGGGACTGATCTGATCTGATCTAATACCTCAGCTTCCTCATCTGAGAAAGATCAATTTCATAGGGTGTTTCTGAGTGTTAAATCAATCACTCTCTTGCTTTCTCTCCCTAGACACATACACACATAGAGCTTAGAATAAAGCCAAATATATGAAACTATATAAACCACTGCTGTAGTTCTTGTTACCTCTTCAGTTCAGTTCAGTTCAGTCGCTCAGTTATGTCCGACTCTGCGAACCCATGAATCACAGCACGCCAGGCCTCCCTGTCCATCACCAACTCCCAGAGTTCACTCAGACTCACGTCCATTGAGTCAGTGATGCCATCCAGCCATCTCATCCTCTGTCGTCCCCTTCTCCTCTTGCCCCCAATCCCTCCCAGCATCAGAGTCTTTTCCAATGAGTCAGCTCTTCTCATGAGATGGCCAAAGTACTGGAGTTTCAGCTTTAGCATCATTCCTTCCAAAGAAATCCCAGGGCTGATCTCCTTCAGAATGGACTGGATGGATGTCCTTGCAGTCCAAGGGACTCTCAAGAGTCTTCTCCAACACCACAGTTCAAAAGCATCAATTCTTCGGTGCTCAGCCTTCTTCACAGTCCAACTCTCACATCCATACATGACCACTGGAAAAACCATAGCCTTGACTGAATGTCATATTTGCATTGCATTTACCAGTAATTTCTGTTTGTGAAATGTTTTTATAGTTTATAAAGTTTAATCTTGTCCTATATAATTAGGCCAGGTAGAATTATACCCATTTAATAGATGAAAAAGTGAATATTTAAATTATAGGAATAAAAAAAGTTAGATTCATAATTAAAACTTATATTGTCAACCTCCAGCCAGGATTATTGTTATTATATAGCCATATGAAAACTATATGAATCTTAGAATAAAATGTTTTGAGTTTTTTCCTTCTACACAGAAGTTCTACTCAGTATGGTAAATGTACAATTATCTTCAAAAGAATAAAATGTAATTTCAATTTACTCTGAAGATGTTTCATTCTCAGTAGTCAATAGTTTTGATGGAGTAAAAGGAAACACATTTCTGTGTTCTCTGAGACATGAAGTGAAAATCACTCAGTTGTGTCCAACTCTGCAACCCCATGGACTATACAGTCCACGGAATTCTCCAGGCCAGAATACTGGAGTGGGTAGCCTTTCCCTTCTCCAAGGGATCTTCCCAACCCAGGGATCAAACCCAGGTCTCCTGCATTGCAGGCAGATTCTGTACCAGCTGAGCCACAAGGGAAGATATGAAGCGGTAGATATTTATTTCTCAACCTATAACAGACTCCTTGGCAATTGGTGCTAATGAAAATGTTTACAATCCCCAAGCTGAGAGGAAGCATTCTTTAGAGGAGCAGAATTTAAGCTGTTTCTGTAGACCAGTGATTACATTGACCTTTGCAAAATGCTCTAAAGTTGATTATAAGAAGCTCGACCCTTCAACAAAATAAATAAACTTTAAATGGTAACAAGAAATTCCCAAGAAGGCACAGACAAATCAGAGCAAATTATACATTGAAGGCCAAAGAAATCACAAATTTCTCTGGAAATCAGCCAGTGAAGGAAACATGAAGGAATATGAAATACATGATGGGATGGAGAACCATCCAAATGTGGTTCTTCTCCCTCAAAGCCAAATGGACAAAAATGTGCTCACCAAATAGAATTCTAGCTCCTTGGCTCCATGCTTATAAAAAACGCAAATCCCTGGGCTTCTCCCATGCTTTACTTTTGAGTTAGTGTTGTCTCTGAAACCACTTTTAATGAACACCATATCAGATTCTAAGAATACTAAATTTAAGAATAACTGTTCTAGTTTTGGCTTCAAACTTCTCTTAATAATTTTTGTATCCTAAGGGTGGGTTCTGAGTTGGACGAAAACTGGGGGTGCTATGCACCTTGGGAAGACAGCAGAAACTTCCACTGAACTGGTTAATAGGATTGACCCCATTAGCTTGGAGGGAGTTTGGACACCAGGAAAAAATGATTAAACATTGCCTGGATCAGTATTAATTACATTTATTGCTTTCAAGCATTAGAACTAAATTTTGTCTATTCTAAGCAAAAAAAAAAAAAATTTAGAGGGGAATTGGAGGCTCAAAATATTCATGATGGCCTTGGGGATTTAATTTGGGAAATGGACAAAGGCCAGAGGAATTCTAAAAAGCTAGTTGATGGAAGAAGGACAAGGTTATGCAGCAATAAGGGACTGGTTTAGACTGCCACTGACGTCAAAATGGGCACTCCTGAATCACGTGCTGTCTCTTAGCTGTACTGGAATGGAATGAGAAATATCACCCACTTTGGTATCTATGGAGCTGATCTTTCATCAAAGCTACACAAATGGGGACTTTGACAACAGGGAGATAAGATTCTAACAGGAAGTAGAAACTTAAATGCTAGGCGACATGAAGAAAAACATTAAATATCTACTAGGAGAAGGCAATGGCACCCCACTCCGGTACTCTTGCCTGGAAAATCCCATGGATGGAGGAGCCTGGTAGGCTGTAGTCCATGGGGTCACAAAGAGTCGGACACAACTGAGCGACTTCCCTTTCACTTTTCACTTTCATGCATTGGAGAAGGAAATGGCAACCCACTCCAGTGTTCTTGCCTGGAGAATCCCAGGGACAGGGGAGTCTAGTGGGCTTCCGTCTATGGGGTCTCACAGAGTCGGACACGACTGAAGCAACTTAGCAGCAGCAGCAGCAGCAGCAGCAGAGCTCCATAAGGGTGGTCATTTGAGGTCACCTATATCCCATTCCGGAGAGGGCAGTGGCACCCTACTCCAGTACTCTTCCTTGGAAAATCCCACGGACGGAGGAGCCTGGTAGGTTGCGGTCCATGGGGTCGCTAAGAGTTGGACACGACTGAGCAACTTCACTTTCACTTTTCACTTTCATGCATTGGAGAAGGAAATGGCAACCCACTCCAGTGCTCTTGCCAGGAGAATCCCAGGGACGGGGGAGCCTGGTGGGCTGCCGTCTGTGGGGTCGCACAGAGTCGGACACGACTGAAGTGACTTAGCAGCAGCAGCAGCAGCATCATATCCCATTCAGCCAGGTTTAATAACCACTGATGGTAGAAAGCATACATTCCGCAGCTCTTTCTAGTTTACCCCTGCTCCCATTCACTTTTGGACTTACATATCTCTGATGTATTTTTCTAATCAGAACTTTCTCCTTCCTTGTACTCAGTATCTTGTCAGGTACAACCACTCGGTATTTCCCACTTATTACCTACTAGGGTTATATAATTTTCTGAACATGTTTGAACAGGTTGAATGCAACCTGGCTCATTTCCTTTACTGAATACTATCTGGTTTTGTTAGCAATACATTCTGAGGACAGATATTGGCCAAAAGTAAATTGTCAAAATTCCCTATTTTGCTTCATTGCAAAGCCTGTAGTTTCAGCAGGAGTGTACATTCAGCACATAAATGACATAAAACCTATGTGTGTGTGTGTGTGCACATGTGCATGCTAAGTTGCTTCAGTCATGTCCAACTCTTTGCAACCCCATGGACCGTAGCCCACCAGGCTCCTCTGTCCATGGGATTCTCTAGGTAAGAAAACTGGAGTGGGTTGCCATGCCCTTCTCCAGGGGATCTTCCAGACATAGGGATTGAACCTGTATCTCTTATGTCTCCTGCATTGGCAGGCAAGTTGTTTACCACTAGCGCCACCTGGGAAGCATATATATATATATAGAAGCATATATATATGGACACCTCAGAGATATCATGGGTTTGGTTCCAGACCACCACAATAAAGCAACTATTGCATACAGTGAGTCACAGGAAGTTTTTGGCTTCCCAGTGCATACAAGTTATGTTTATACTGTACTCTAGTCTAAGTGTGCAATAGCATTATGTCTATAAAACCGCATACGTATCTTAATTTTAAAATACTTCATTGCTAAAATATGCTCATCATTATCTAAGCCTTCAGCAAGCTGTGAATTTTCTTTTGCAATAGTAACATCAAAGATTGCCAATCACTGATCACTATAACAAACATGGTGGTTTAGTCGCTAAGATGTGTCCAACTCTTGCAACCCCATGGACAGTAGGTTGCCAGGCTCCTCTGCTCACGGGATTTCCCAGGCAAGAATACTAGAGTGAGTTTCCATTTCCTTCTCCAGGGGATCTTCCTGACCCAGGCATCAAACCGGTGTCTCCTGCATTGCAGGTAGATTCCTTATCCCCTGAGCCACCAGAGAAGCCCATAACAAATATAATAATAGTGGAAATGTTGCAAGAACTAACAAAATGTGAGGACAAGTAAGCAAATGCTTTTGAAAAAATGGTGCCCATACACCTGCCTGACACAGGGTTGCCACAATCTCAATTTGTGTTGTAAAAAAACACATTATTTGCAAAGCCCAGTGAAACAGAGCAGAATAAAATAGTTATGCCTAGTTGTTGAAAGTAGTTGAAATGGAGTGCAGTCAGTAAGAATTGGAGAAGTTAAGCCATGTTTTCCACATAAAGACAAAACTGCCCTGGTTAGTGCATTTGTCATTAAGCATTGTTTCAGCCTTATTACTTCCTTGTCTGATAAGCTGGTCTATGCAGTAATAATCAGAACTTTCTCTTATTTTTCCTCAGCTCTATCTGCTGGTATTTCTCACTTTCGAATGTTTGGTTGTTATTTGATCACTGATGTTAAATATGCCGACAACACCTTTAGTGCTAATATGTCAAGAGAACAAAGGTCTACCTAGAAAATTTTAGGTGATCATCAGCAGACATAAAAAGTCACTTTATTCCAAAACTCATAATGTTTTTCGAGAACCTATGTCTGAAGTTGGAACAAAGGTGGAACTGATGTGTTCTCTTCTCCCTTCTCTATGGAGGAAACAGAACAATTTTGACATGAAAATTGGATGTTAATCCCTTGCCAAAATTCTCTAGCAGCTTCTCATTTTATTTTCAATAAAATGTAAATTCCATATCTTGGTCCACAAGGTCTGAATGCTTTGTACTCATTTCCTCTTTTCTTAATGTGCCATTTTCTCTCTTCCTTACTATACTGCAACCGCACTGAACACTCTCATTGCCCAGGTACACCAACATCGTTTCAAACTTAAGATTTGTTCTTGTCAGTCCCACTACTTGGCATCCTCTTTCCCAGGCTCTTGGAATACTGTCTTCTAATGAGGCTTCAACTCAACATTTCACAACATCAGCAAATCTTCTCTGATAGGTGACTCAATCTATAATTGTCTCTCCTTTGTCCAATTTACTGTCACATCATCTTAGTCTTTTTGATGGTACTAAAAATATCTCATTTATGTATTAATTCTCTTCATTGAAATAGAAGTTCTGAAAGGGCAGGGATGAGGTATATCTTAATCATGAATGAATCCTCAGTGTCTTAATATCATTTGACATAAAAACTGCCCATGGAGAAATGTTTTGAATGACTAGCGCTGACACATTTGTAGTAGAAGAGACATTATAGAGGCAATTACAGAGGGCTCACCTATGATGACAAAAAAAAGTAATCTTATATGCCTTGTAAAGGTTTGTTTGAGGTACAGTGGATCATAGTACCACCTGCATTGCAGTATCTCTTGATGTGACAGTTATCATGAGATCAACTAAATTATTGAATTCTGGAATCCAGACCTATCTCTTCCTTTTCTTTTTTTAATCCCATAACTACAAGGGTCTATAGTCACTAAGAAGAGGAAGTTCTTATAATGGTAACATATTATAGGTGGGAAGGAAAAAAAAAATCTATGGAGAGAAAGCAGTATTACCTTGAGTGTATAGACATAAAAAGAAGAATATTAAGACTTTCTTTTTTTTTTTTTTTTTTTTTTTGAATTTACCAAGGCTAGCTTTATGGCCCAGGATGTGATCTATCCTGGAGAAGGTTCCATGTGCGCTTGAGAAGAAGGTGAAATTCATTGTTTTGGGATGAAATGTCCTATAGATATCAATTAGGTCTAACTGGTCTATTGTATCGTTTAAAGTTTGTGTTTCTTTGTTAATTTTCTGTTGAGTTGATCTATCCATAGGTGTGAGTGGGGTATTAAAATCTCCCACTATTATTGTGTTATTGTTAATTTCTTCTTTCATACTTGTTAGCATTTGTCTTACATACTGCGGTGCTCCCGTGTTGGGTGCATATATATTTATAATTGTTATATCTTCTCCTTGGATTGATCCTTTGATCATTATGTAGTGACCATCTTTGTCTCTTTTCACAGTCTTAGAAATCATTCCAAGCATCTTTTCTGACCACAATGCAGTAAGATTAGATCTCAATTACAGGAGAAAAACTATTAAAAAATCCAACATACGGAGGCTGAACAACACGCTGCTGAATAACCAACAAATCACAGAAGAAATCAAAAAAGAAATCAAAATTTGCATAGAAACGAATGAAAATGAAAACACAACAACCCAAAACCTGTGGGACATGGTAAAAGCAGTCCTCAGGGGAAAGTTCATAGCAATACAGGCACACCTCAAGAAACAAGAAAAAAGTCAAATAAATAACCTAACTCTACACCTAAAGCAACTAGAAAAGGAAGAAATGAAGAACCCCAGGGTTAGTAGAAGGAAAGAAATCTTAAAAATTAGAGCAGAAATAAATGCAAAAGAAACAAAAGAGACCATAGCAAAAATCAACAAAACCAAAAGCTGGTTCTTTGAAAGGATAAATAAAATTGACAAACCATTAGCCAGACTCATCAAGAAACAAAGGGAGAAAAATCAAATCAATAAAATTAGAAATGAAAATGGAGAGATCACAACAGACAACACAGAAATACAAAGGATCATAAGAGACTACTATCAACAATTATATGCCAATAAAATGGACAACGTGGAAGAAATGGACAAATTCTTAGAAAAGTACAACTTTCCAAAACTCGACCAGGAAGAAATAGAAAATCTTAACAGACCCATCACAAGCACGGAAATTGAAACTGTAATAAAAAATCTTCCAGCAAACAAAAGCCCAGGTCCAGACGGCTTCACAGCTGAATTCTACCAAAAATTTAGAGAAGAGCTAACACCTATCCTGCTCAAATTCTTCCAGAAATTTGCAGAGGATGGTAAACTTCCAAACTCATTCTATGAGGCCACCATCACCCTAATACCAAAACCTGACAAAGATCCCACAAAAAAAGAAAACTACAGGCCAATATCACTGATGAACATAGATGCAAAAATCCTTAACAAAATTCTAGCAATCAGAATCCAACAACACATTAAAAAGATCATACACCATGACCAAGTGGGCTTTATCCCAGGGATGCAAGGATTCTTCAATATCCGCAAATCAATCAATGTAATACACCACATTAACAAATTCAAAAATAAAAACCATATGATTATCTCAATAGATGCAGAGAAAGCCTTTGACAAAATTCAACATCCATTTATGATCAAAACTCTCCAGAAAGCAGGAATAGAAGGAACATACCTCAACATAATAAAAGCTATATATGACAAACCCACAGCAAACATTATCCTCAATGGTGAAAAATTGAAAGCATTTCCTCTAAAGTCAGGAACAAGACAAGGGTGCCCACTTTCACCATTACTATTCAACATAGTTTTGGAAGTTTTGGCCACAGCAATCAGAACAGAAAAAGAAATAAAAGGAATCCAAATTGGAAAAGAAGAAGTAAAGCTCTCACTGTTTGCAGATGACATGATCCTCTACATAGAAAACCCTAAAGACTCCACCAGAAAATTACTAGAACTAATCAATGACTATAGTAAAGTTGCAGGATATAAAATCAACACACAGAAATCCCTTGCATTCCTATACACTAATAATGAGAAAACAGAAAGAGAAATTAAGGAAACAATTCCATTCACCATTGCAACGGGAAGAATAAAATACTTAGGAATATATCTACCTAAAGAATCTAAAGACCTATATATAGAAAACTATAAAACACTGGTGAAAGAAATCAAAGAGGACACTAACAGATGGAGAAATATACCATGTTCATGGATTGGAAGAATCAATATAGTGAAAATGAGTATACTACCCAAAGCAATCTATAGATTCAATGCAATCCCTATCAAGCTACCAACAGCATTCTTCACAGAGCTAGAACAAATAATTTCACAATTTGTATGGAAAAACAAAAAACCTCAAATAGCCAAAGCGATCTTGAGAAAGAAGAATGGAACTGGAGGAATCAACCTACCTGACTTCAGGCTCTACTACAAAGCCACAGTTATCAAGACAGTATGGTACTGGCACAAAGACAGAAATATAGATCATTGGAACAAAATAGAAAGCCCAGAGATAAATCCACGCACATATGGACACCTTATTTTTGACAAAGGAGGCAAGAATATACAATGGATTAAAGACAATCTCTTTAACAAGTGGTGCTGGGAACTCTGGTCAACCACTTGTAAAAGAATGAAACTAGAACACTTTCTAACACCATACACAAAAATAAACTCAAAATGGATTAAAGATCTAAACGTAAGACCAGAAACTATAAAACTCCTAGAGGAGAACATAGGCAAAACACTCTCTGACATACATCACAGCAGGATCCTCTATGACCCACCTCCCAGAATATTGGAAATAAAAGCAAAAATAAACAAATGGGACCTAATTAACCTTAAAAGCCTCTGCACATCAAAGGAAACTATTAGCAAGGTGAAAAGACAGCCTTCAGAATGGGAGAAGATAATAGCAAATGAAGCAACTGACAAACAACTAATATCGAGAATATACAAGCAACTCCTACAGCTCAACTCCAGAAAAATAAATGACCCAATCAAAAATGGGCCAAAGAACTAAATAGACATTTCTCCAAAGAAGACATACAGATGGCTAACAAACACATGAAAAGATGCTCAACATCACTCATTATCAGAGAAATGCAAATCAAAACCACTATGAGGTACCATTTCACGCCAGTCAGAATGGCTGTGATCCAAAAGTCTACAAGCAATAAATGCTGGAGAGGGTGTGGAGAAAAGGGAACCCTCTTACACTGTTGGTGGGAATGCAAACTAGTACAGCCACTATGGAGAACAGTGCAGAGATCCTTAAAAAACTGGAAATAGACCTGCCTTATGATCCAGCAATCCCATTGCTGGGCATACACACTGAGGAAACCAGAAGGGAAAGAGACACGTGTACCCCAATGTTCATTGCAGCACTGTTTATAATAGCCAGGACATGGAAGCAACCTAGATGCCCATCAGCAGATGAATGGATAAGAAAGCTTTGGTACATATACACAATGGAGTATTATTCAGCCATTAAAAAGAATACATTTGAATCAGTTCTAATGAGGTGGATGAAACTGGAGCCTATTATACAGAGTGAAGTAAGCCAGAAAGAAAAACACCAATACAGTATACTAACGCATATATATGGAATTTAGAAAGATGGTAACAATAACCCTGTGTACGAGACAGCAAAAGAGACACTGATGTATAGAACAGTCTTATGGACTCTGTGGGAGAGGGAGAGGGTGGGGAGATTTGGGAGAATGGCATTGAAACATGTAAAATAATCATGTATGAAATGAGTTGCCAGTCCAGGTTCGATGCACGATACTGGATGCTTGGGGCTGGTGCACTGGGACGACCCAGAGGGATGGAATGGGGAGGGAGGAGGGAGGAGGGTTCAGGATGGGGAACACATGTATACCTGTGGCGGATTCATTTTGATATTTGGCAAAACTAATACAGTTATGTAAAATTTAAAAAAAAAAAAAAAAAAAAAAAGACTTTCTGACCAAAGTGGATATTGTTTAGGGCAATTATAAAACATAAAATTCTTTGGCAGAAAGGTTAGATTATTGTTAGGATATGGTTAAAGAGTAGATCATAAATCCTGGAATAGAGAGTATAGACTTGATATAACAAAACTCTTGGGGACAAATGTAAGTCTTTGTACAGGGAAGTGGCCCAAAGACAGCAACATTTATGAAGTGCAACCTGTCAGTTATAAATTGGGCAAATTCCAAATGGGGGGAAAGAGAGGTTAGGATACTTAAGTTGCACAATTACTGTTTCAATACTTGCCAAGAAGCTAATTGCTTTTACTCAGATAAATCTAAACTTTAATATTGGTTTTGAGGTCCTTTGCCAGAATAACGCTGACTTTTCTCTTAACTGCATAAATTATTGGGATTTTGTTACTTAGATAAAGAATAAGACAGTAGTTCTTTACTGTGTAGAGAGAGAATAGTTGATATGTTGGTATGAATTTTTTTTTCTTCTTTTCTTTCCTTCTTTCTCTTTCACATATCCTATCTCCCATTCTCATTGTCTTTCTTTTAAAAAGACATTTTAGAGAGTTTTTAATGTGTGTTAACAAGATGCTAGATACCATGGGGATGCATGGGAAGAAGAAATCGAGATTCAGTTTAAGACTTTGGAGGAGGAAGTGATGAGTGTGGGCTGATGCTGGAGAAGGAGCCACAGATGTGTGACTGATTACAGGTCTGCTTTGACTTGCTCACAGGCGCATTTCACTTTTTAAGGGCAGTGATTTCTCTCATCTCCTCCCAGTTGGAATTTAGTAACCCCAAGAAACTACACCTCAGAATAGTTTAGAAGAGAGAAGAGACAGAATTTTTCTATTCAGTTTCCTCCCATCTCTCAATTCCCATTAGTCAAGAACAATGCCCTGCTTTACTGAATGTTACTGGTCAGCACTTTGGTGGTCAATAATAAGGATGACAAATCCCACACCCCCATTTTTTATTGCGGTATGCAAGTGGATGTGGATTGGTTTGTTGGACATAAGAGGCATAACAGTCTGGGACCTCAACTTGATCACCAGCCAGCAGAGAAATCTTGGCAAGGGGAATGGCAAAGGCAGCAGCAGCGTGATCCTCAGGGAAGAAAGCATCTTTGTAAATGAGGAGGTGGCCAAGGGACTTTGAGGAGACACAGATTTTTGTTTAACTGTACAGTAGTGAATGAGTAGGCCACTGGATATATGAGTCTAGTTTGGGAGAGTGATCTGATCTGGAGATAGATATGTTGGAGTTATCCGCCCATAGATGCTGTTTAAAGCTTTGAGCCATCTGAGATAACTAAGGTGAATGCAGCTGGAGAAGAGAATAGAAGCAGGGGCTGAGCCTGGGTCTACTTCAACCTTACACCGCCAGGAGAGAGAAAACCGTAGTGCAGAGTCAGGAGTGAATAGTGACAAAAGAGAACAAAATAGAGTGTGATGTTCTTGAAAGCCAGTAAACAGGTTATATTAAGAAAGAGCAATCTATAAGCGTTTATTTTGACATGCATGAGTAGATCATCCCTAAAGCAGGTACCTAGAAACAGAAATACTAAGTTATAGAGTATGCACCTTTCGTATTTTAAGACACTCAAGTTGCCCTGAAAACTGTCTGCCCCAGTGTAAAATCAGTACTCTGAGAGTTTTCCAAGACTCAAACATTTAAACCATTTTTGACTTAGGAAAAAGTAAATTTGATGAGTGAAAAATGATATACTCCTATTCTTTCAAATCACATTTGTTTAATTATTACTGTCTTTGGACACTTTTTAATATGTCAACTGTTTTAATTTTTTTAAAAACTGTCCTTTTCCAGTATCCTGTTTAGTTGTTTGCACCTTTCTTATTGACTTATAGATGTTCTTTATGCTATGTACTGGTCCTTTATTTTTAATATATATTTTATGTATTTATAATATCTTATTTATAGTTATAATTTTTTCTTCCAGTTTTTCTCCATCTGTTAATTTTGTTGGTGGTGTCTTTTGTCAATGATTATTAGCACTTTTGAGATAGCCACATCATTTTTTCAATTTTTTTTTTAACTAATTTTACCTTGGAAAAATTTTAATTAAAGGGCTCAATATCATAGAGACTGTTTTCTTTGTTAAAAGTCATGTTTCTCTTTTTACATTTATTCTTCATCAGAATTTGTGTTTGTGTTTGAGCTAAGTAATAAAATAAATGCATTCTATTTAAATATATTTGTCCATGTGGAGAACTAGAGCCAATAAAAATTAATCATTCCAACTGCTAATTTGTCATACGACTTCCAAACACATCAAATTCCCACTTATGCTTGATCTTTAGAATTTTCTTTTCTGTTTGTCTTTACTGCCTTGAAAATCCTTCTATGTTGAAGGTCTCCAAGACCATCCTCAGGTTTGATGATTTGCTAGAAAGACTCAAGAGAACTCAGAAAAGCTGTTTTACTCAGCCATAGTTTCCTACACCAAAGGATACAAATTAAACTCAGTCAAGGCAAAAGGTGCAAAGGTCAGGGTCAAGAAGAGATTAGGAACAAGCTTCCAACTGTCCTCTTCCCTGGAGTCATTGAATAGCATTTAATTTCCCAGCAACTTATGTGTCAAGGTGTATGAACTTTTGTAAAACGGCCTATTTCATAGGAGTCTTGGTGTCAAGGTTTCTATTAAGAGTCAGTAAAGTAGACATGGTTTATTGTCCAAGTGGCTGACCTTGGTTACTTAGTTTCCAGCAACTCCAGAGGTCAAACTGATAAACTATGGTCCGAGTACTCCACCATGTCACATTATTAGCAGAACTGTCTGGCATGCCCCCAAGACCTCATGTATGTACATACACTCTTAACAGAAAGGGTATTCTAAAGACTTCACTCAGGAACCAATCCTTTCTTTGGAATGTGACGGTTTTGAACACTCCGATCCTGTTGGTTAACGCTTAACTGCAATTTTCAGCCTTTTCTTTCCATTTTGAATGTTGTCTATAAAGTTTTCCTTGGTTGGAAGGTTGGTTTGAAACCATTAGTGAGCAATTGCAGAAATAGACCTCTCCCTCAGTAATTTGGAAGTATTGCTCTATTAATGTCATGAATCTAACAAACCTCATGTGTCTAATGAAATAGCTCATGAAAATGGATTTTTACACTTTATTATGCTACTTTTCCCCTCTGATGACTTTCAAAGTTTCCCTTTATCCTTAACATGTGGAAGCTACTCTACCATGTGTCCAGGTGTGGTTTCATTTATTTCTTGCTTTTTAAATTTGTTTTGATATTGCTTTGCATTAAATGGACTTTTGTAACGTGTGGAATCATACATTTCTATAATTCTGAGAAATTATTTCCCATTATTTCTTCAAATATTGACTTTCTTTGATTTCTCTCTATTACTTTACTCTGAAATTCTATTGAAATTAAAATTTGAACTTCTGGATTTATTCTCCATGCTTCTGAACATTCTTTGACACTTTCTAGAATCAACTCATTTTTTTTCCCTTTAATTTTCTTTATTTCCACAGTTAAAAAAAAGAAGCACATAGACAAATGGTTTTTCATAACAGATTACAAGTGGGTCCATTCAGACCTGCTCTCAAGGTGCTGTCAGCCTCCAAGGGGCTGCCCAGCTAGCAGCTATTATTCATGTGGCCAATGGGTTGATCTGGATGCAAAAGCATGCAGCCCTCAGGGTGGCAAGTTTCCTCTCTTCTGGTCTTCAATTAGGTTAAATGGCATCAGCGTCCATATTTACAGATGTGAGGTGTGGTAATTCTAAGCAGTTCTCCATCCGGAGCCAGCGATGGGTACCTGGACCTGGGGCCAAGGAGAGGTCGGAGTGACTCTGCCACCACTGTGAGCTTGTGTCCCTCCTTCCTAAGGGGACGAGGGGCTGTGCCCGCAGTCAGACCCTTCCAGGAGGGTTAAGCCAGGTAACTGTAGGTGTCCTTTTCATCACCCACTCGCTCCAAATACTCTTTCTCAATCAGAATGTCAATACATTTCTTAATCACTGAGATCTGAGGCTTGAATACTGAGGACAACTGAGTCGTTACTTCTCCGAGTAACTGCTGGTGTTTTACAACCTTCCTCATTTTCATTATTCTCACAATAGCCGCCTGGATCAGCAGTTTGCGATCTTCCTCAATGTTTTTGTACATGGTTTCTTGTTCCCGCTTCTGTTCAATTTTCATTGGCAAGCTGATATTAACCCTTAATTTCTTACTTTTATAACCAAAATGTAATTTTATTAAGGTGTCTGGTTTCAATTCCACCTCATCAACATTTGCACTTTTGTCTTCCAAAACCAGTAACTTAAACTTCAATAAAATCTGTAAGACTTGTGCCACAATGTCCATTTTGATCTGAGTGCTGTCCGTCAGCTGTTGAACGGTGTAAGCATCTTCCGTGTTGTACTGGAGCAGGATGGCCATCTGGAATGTAGATGCATGCAAAGTGTAGTTGTTTTTGAAGTAGTTTGTTACTAATTCTCCTTCAGACAGCTCATATGCCCATGACAATTTTCTGTCACTGTAACAGCTGGCATAAAATGCTGTGAAGCGCCGATAACATGGTTCCAGCTCTGATGGCAAGAGAACTGTACAAGATGCCTCAAAGGGCCACCATCCGTAACTCAGAACATGAATACTGAAATCTAAGTCCAAAGGCTCTGATTCCATCAGGTGCTTTTTGAACTGTGCATTCAAAGCTTTGCTTACACCAATGTCTTGAAACATCCGCTGAAGTTTGGAGGTATAGTCAAAACCACAAGCTTGCTTTAACTTAGAGATCATGCTTGCTTCAGCATCGTCACTCGCACTGTTCTGACGGACAAGCCTTTTGGCCAGCATTTTCGTGTAGAACTTCTGAACCACATCTTTGTCGTCCATATATTTGAAGACTGTCATCACATGGTTAAGTGTGTCTTCTAGTTCTGCTTCTTCTGGGTTCTTGGAACTCTTCTTCAACAAGGAATCACAGTATCGAGCCAGCAACTCGGGGGATTTACTGGGTGACTGAGCCATTTTGGTAACTGCATTGTTGTTTATGAATCCACTGCAAGCCTTGTCCAGTGCAGCCATGAAGTCAGCATGGTTCCTGAATGCTGATCTCACCAGGGCATTGTATTTTTTATGGATATTCAACACTATCTCTACATACATTCTGGGGTCATTTAAAGCAGCTTCTCCACACTCCTCAATTGCTGAAAGACCCTGATTATGAATGTGTGTCTCCAGGAGTTTTTTAAATTCTCCTAGGCCATTCTTGATTCTATATATGAGCCTATACATGCGAGCCAAATCTTCACTTTTGTTGGCGTTCAGTAAATTCTGGAATTCTGTGAGGAAAATCTCCAAGTGTTTCTCCACGAGCACCTGCCTGCATTTCCTGGCTAGCTTGCCCTTGGTGCTCTGGTGAAGGTAGGCCCGGGCCCTCCGCCGCTCCTCCAGCAAAAGAACCTCCACCTTTTTCATATATTCAGTAACTGGGTTCTGCTGCAACAATTCAGTACTCTTTCTGGTATAATATCTCTCTGTGTCAGCCAAGAACTGAGATTCAAAGGCTTCTTTGTACACTGTTAGCATAGGGCCCGCCTCAAACTGATCATCTTCATTCACCCCCAGTTCCATGTAAGACTGGATAGCACCACTTATCAGTCTTGTATTGATGGATTCACCATTTCTTTCCTTTTCAATCAGTTTTAAAACAGCATTTGTGACTTGTTTATTCAATGGCCTGAAAAGACAATCTCTCCAAGTCACCATTGCGAGAGAATATATCTCACAAACATTGTGTCCTTCATTATTTGTGCTATTAAGTAAATGTTTATTGAGGCGGGCACAAATCCCATTCAGCACTTTGCTCGAAAACTGGTAATCTTCCCATTGTTGAGTATAGAACTTCACTATTCCTATATCCATCAAATCTTCTCCGTCCTTAGGAAGATTTGTCAAGTGATTCTTCAAAAATTCTTTAATTCGTTTGTATAATTCGAAGCCAACATTCTCATCTTCCCTCAGCTTCTGCTCCTTTTTTGATTGAGTCTGGACTTGAGGGGACACATATAAACAGTGGTTATAAAGAAGAGTGTAGAGTTCTATGTATCTGGATTTCACCATACTTTGTCTGGCATACACTTGCTGGATTCCTGCTCTGATGTTATCCCAGAGCTCGTCAATGCCAAGATGACTCGGTTCACTGGGATTCTGGCTCCAGTCCGATGACATTGTAATATTATCAAGTTGTCCACAGTCTTTATTCAAGGTACAGCTAATTCTCCATTAGATGAAGATATACAGTATCACTGCAAATTTATTCACAGCAGCTCAGAAAGGATGTTCTTTAAATGTAGAGAATGAAATCTCACCACAGCGCAAACCTAGAAGGGAACCTGCAAGTAAAGCAAACACCAACATGATTCCAGCACTGAACTGAATAAGCAGAAACATCTTGCTTGGAAGTGGGCTCTCTGTTTCTATTGTCTTTTGTTTTCGTAAACAAACCCACTGCACTGTAAATATCAATACATGTGAGCTGCATTTCCCAGATGCCTAAGTGGCTTCTGTGATAGATATCTCCACCTGGTCAATGCACCCAGCCCCAGTTAAATCCCCATCCTGCCAAAGTCCTGTTGAGTCCCTCAGCCTCCAGGCTTGCCCCACCACCAAGATCCCGCCTCCTTCTCCTTCCTGCCTGCCCATCCACCCAACTCTTGTTATTCCTGGTAATATACTGTATAAAGTCTCTGGGAATCTTGAATTAGCAATACTGAGCTATTGTTCCTGGAGGGAAAGATGTAGATCTTACATGTGTGAACTATTTTGTTCTTTAGCTAGGTTCAGTTTGTTATTTAACCTGACTATAATGAGTTTCTTTTTTTTTTTTTTTACCGATTTCCAACAAGTTGGCATTTCTGTGATTTCTAAGTTCTTTTTTCACAACTGTAACTTTTTACTTTATAGCTATTTACTTTTGTGTCATGAATGTATTTTTATTTCTTTATGAATAGGAACTATATGTATTCTAATTCCTTTGGATATTTTTACATTATCTCTATGTTATTGTATATAAATCCTTTGATTTATGAATTTGTTGCCTCGGAATTTGTGGCCTTTCTCAGATGCCTGATGATTCTTGGTTGGTCTTGATTCTATGTTCTCAATATGACCACCGGCTGACACCATGGCTTTTCCTAGTAGTCACCTTCTTGGTGATGTCGTTGGTTTACGTCTAGGAGTAGCAGAGTCGGACATGACTGAAGTGACTTAGCAGCAGCAGCAGTAGCCTTTGTTCATTACTTCATGATAACAAAATATTTTATCCCATCTCCCTCTCAATGTAATTATATATTACTATTTATTTACTTTTATAAACCTTATGTAGTATCTGTATTAAACTTACACTACAGTGTCAGTTTTGAATAGGAGCCAGAAATTTTGACATAAACATTCAGTCCGCCTTCTTGAAACTAGAAGTCCCATAGTGCTGTTAGAACTTGACAGAAGATATAGTCATGGAAGTAAAACTCCCTGACAGAACCTTGACCATAAAAAACAGTGCAGGCATAATCAAACACTATTTCAGGATGAAAGGGGTAAAGGGAATAAAAGCTCTAGACTCCTCCTTTCTCTCATTGCCTGCCAGTGCCTTGTTGGACCAGATTCAATCATAAGCCAGAGAGTAGGTGCACCCAGGAATACAATCCATTGAAAAGTTTAAAGCAGAGGTGAGAGGAAAAGTTAAATGGAGAAAAACCAATACATCAAACTACTTTTAAGGACTAGTTTTCCCACATCCTGCTTTAGTGCATAAAATACAGTGTTCAATTGACTATGAATTTATAATTGGGGGCCAACTTCTTATGTTAACTAAAAATAATGTTTCTGTTATAATCTCTATGCCCTACTTATGTTTTTTCTTAGTTAAAATTTTCACTAATTTTTCAACATCTATAAGTTAGAATATATTTATATATAAATATACAGATTTGATTGGGACTGAAGATGCTCTTGCTCTAAACAGAAGCATTTAAATTTCTTACTAGGCCTTCTTAACTCATCATTTTTTTTAAGAGAGGAAAGCAAAGGAGTTAGGGCAAATATTCGACATGCTCAATAAACAATGTTCTGATGTGTGAATTTTTTCTAATCAGGACAGCCAAGGTCAGCTAAGTTAATATACCATTAGGCAGAAAATAGATGTATCCTCAGGAATACATCCTACTAATTTACTGATCATTGTTGAACACTAGCCAGTAGGTAGTAATAATGGCACCACAAACAGATGTTAACTGAACTAATTAAGTGACACTGTGCAATTCTTTTTCTTTTCAACTCTGTGCTTGATTGTAATATATCATCTTTGGGTTTTCTCATTATTACTAAGTTTACCACAGATATTATGATAAGAATTGCATAAAACATATATTTCATCTGATCAAATCTGCTCCAAAGTCATTTTTGCAGTTATAATGCAATAGAAGTGATTCATTTCCTTAAATTAGCCTAATTCTAATTTAATGACTATTTCTAGACGTATCATGTGCCAGACACTGTGGTAGGGACTAGGAATATGAGGATGAGAAATCATGGTTGATATGCTCAAAAAGTCACCATATGCTAGAGGAAAAATTCATGAAAATGAATAATAATGTGCAGGACAATAGGTAAGGCAAAGTCTATAGATAAAATAGGTGGCATAGTAATAAGTCAGAGGGAATGTGATTATGTCTGAGAGGTTTATAGGTCCCTTAGAGAAGCTGAGATCTGAATTGTGTTTTATAGTAGATTCAATAGCCTCCTTCAGTGGCAGATCGGGACATATTAAGGCAAGAAGTGTCCCTTTTGGTTGAACATTTCTCTTAAAGCAGCATTATATATAAGTTGTTGCAAAGTCACTTCAGTTGTGTCCGACTCTGTGTGACCCCATAGACGGCAGCCCACCAGGCTCCCCCGTCCCTGGGATTCTCCAGGCAAGAACACTGGAGTGGGTTGCCATTTCCTTCTCCAATGCATGAAAGTGAAAAGTGAAAGTGAAGTCGCTCAGTCGTGTCCGACCCTCAGCAACTCCATGGACTGCAGCCCACCAGGCTCCTCCGTCCATGGGATTTTCCAGGCAAGAGTACTGGAGTGGGGTGCCATCTTACAGACTATCATTTATACTCTAATTGTGGAATTAAAAAAATTATGGAACTGTTAATTCCAAATCCAAATAGTAGAATCAGTCATATTTTGTTTATTGCATTTATTGTTCTATCAACATTATTGAGGACCACTCAGTGAAGATGCCAACTATATATGCTGGTAGAAGATACACAGATGAACAGTAAATCCTTCTTTAAAACACTCAAAGCTAGTAAAAAAGTAGTATGTACACACAGTAGGTACACAAGATGATAATAATATAACAGTGACACTAGTGCAAATAATATAAGAAATAATTATCATAAAGTACAAAATATGAAGGGTATAATTTATGTTTTTATAGCATTTAATCATTTATACATGTTTCCCACATTAATTTAATGTTCACAAAAACTCTGAGATTGATATTATTATTCCTATTTTATCGATGAAGCAAAATAGGTATAGAGTGATAATAAATATATAGGAAATAAAATTAAAGAAAAAATTCAGGGCCAGAGTGAAAAAAGAAAATAGGGTTTAAAAGATGAACTGGATCTAAAACTCTTGAGAAGAAGCTGGTGAAGACATATGAAATTGATGGAAAGAAAAATACTACGTAGAGACCAGCTTGGCTAGACAATGCACATGAAAGAAAAATACTATATACAATTGTGAAATCTTTAAAGAAAAATTAGAAAAAATGTTCACCAAGAGAGAAATGATTCAACTATTGTGTGTGTGTGTGAATTTATACTGGAATTCTAAGAAATAATAAAATGATGTAAACGATCATCTAAAATCATAGTAATGGTGAAAATAATTGACTTATATACAACTTTAAAAAATAATTAATAAATGCATAAGGTACAAAATCCAGAAACTATGAAAGGGTTTGTAGTGAAAAGTAATCATCCCTTCTCAGTACCCATTTCCTCCCCCATCAAGGGACACCATGATTATAGATAACGTACATCTCTCTCTCCTGGAGAAGGGCATGGCAACCCACTCCAGTGTTCTTGCCTGGAGAACTTGGTGGACAGAGGAGCCTGGCAGGCTCCAGTCTTTGGGGTTGCAAAGTCGGACATGACTGACTGACAAACACCTTTCTCTAGCTGTAATCTATGCATATACAAGCATATACACACAGAAGCACTATATGCACATATTCATTTTTATATATAGATTAAAAATTCTTGGTTTTTAACCTTGTTTTTGAAAATTTAACAATGCATCTTTGAAATGGTTTCATAGTTTATACAGAGATACCATTATATAGATGTACTATAATTTATTGAAGATGGAAATCTTTTCACATTTAAAAGACATTTATATTTCCTTTTCTGGTGAATTATTTATTAATATCCTTATTTTAATTGGGTTATTGATTTTTTCTGTTAATTTTAGAAGCTCTTTTAAGTCTAATTATTCCTATAATCATCTGTTGCAATTATTATTCTTTTTTTTTACAATTTTGAATTTATCCTGACTATATTCAGGATATTTGTGCTCTGTAGTTATGTCTTATTTTTGTGTAGTTGAGTTGATCAGTCATTTTTCTAGTCTCCAGTTATTTCATATTTTCTTCTACAACTTCTATCATTCTATATCCTATATTTATATCTTTGATCCCTTTGGCATTTTAAAAATAAAGGCAGGAGGGAGAGATCCTCTTTAGTTATCAGCCATTGTTTGTCATTTCCCCAGTGACATGAATTACCTTTATCTTGCAGTAAGCTGATATAGTTTTAAATCTATTTCTGGTGACCTCTATTTATAAATCTGTGTAAACATTCTTTGCCTATCATTATCTAACTTATTTTTAAAGTGGGCAACTATTTAACTCTCACTCATTTACCATCAATCACTGTAAGTATTTGAATTACATTTATTTTTCAAAAACTTTGTAAGATACGTGCCATGTTTAATATGCAAACATTAATGAAACAATTCCACTGGTATGGGTGCTGCATACCTAGTTTATTTTCAGTAACTTCAAGGCCCTGCATAAATCTGTATGCTTCTACCTTGCTGCAGGTGGAAGACACTTCATAAATGAACAGGCTGAGCAGTGCTGGGTGGAAGGTATAGGGTTCCTACTTCTTCCCTTCCCAAGTAAAATTGGATAAAAACTTGTCTTTCTACCTTGTAAAGGACATAGGCCATTACAAAGTACTGAAGGCAGAGCTGTTACGCCAGAGAAGAATAAAATAATTTAGTAACAGAGGAAAGAACATGTGTGTCTGTGTGTGTGCAGAAATAAGATGCATATTTATTTTTCTTGATATTATTTTCAAAATGTGTAGTGAAATAAATATTATTATGGAGAACATTTAAGTAAATTCAATTAAACATGTAAATGTCATGTGACCCCATCCTGGAGGCAGAATTGCTTCTTTGGTTTAATTTGATTCTGCTGCTGCTGCTAAGTCACTTCAGTCGTGTCCGACTCTGTGCGACCCCACAGACGGCAGCCCACCAGGCTCCCCCGTCCCTGGGATTCTCCAGGCAAGAACACTGGAGTGGGTTGCCATTTCCTTCTCCAATTTGATTTTATAAAATCCCAATTCTTTGTTCTAAACAATGTATATAAGACTATGGAGTGTTTGTAACATAAATGACTAATTATTTGTAGATTAGTTCTAGAGGCATGAGACGTTTTCTTTCAAATTCTAGTAGTGGGAGGATGTGAAAGTATCTCAGCAATTGACTTACTGCCAGAAAAACTCCAATTGACTCATCTTCCTTAACTGCTTAATCTGAGTGATTTCTCTACAGTTTTCATGAACATGGTGTTGAGTCTTTTTCTAAAGGATAAAAACACATTTTAATGGCCTACTGTAGTTTCATAAATTAGGAAAAAGGGAATACTAGCTGCCCATGCAATAACATTCAAAGATACTACTTTAAGACAAATATTCTCAATGGAAGCAATATCTCCTTCAATGGAGCAGAACTTAGTTCTTGGGGAAGGAAAAACATCTGTGTATAAATGATAGACATGCATACTATGGAGCCCTATACCAAAGGTGTGGAGCCCTGCACTAAGGTCACAGGATAAAAATCTCTGTAACTGACCAAGCCCCTTAGCAACAGTTGCCATGAGCCTCTAGATCTAAACCAGCAAGTTTCCTGACCCCATATTTTATGTAAAATACCCATCCTACTATCCACCCTATAACATCCTAACCAATCACCTAATGCCACCATTCCAGTAAGAATTTTCTGTCTTGAGGCTATAAAAATTGGTTGCAAGCCTGCAAAAGCATTCAGCTGTCCCTTGAGCTGACCCACTGTTCTAACAGCATCTCCCACTCTTATAAACGCCATTCTTCTCTCATTTTGCCTCATGTCTGGAAATTCCTTTCCCAACCCACGCACAGACCATGACACATAGAATAAAAACACAGTATATCTGTGGCGTTAAAATTTCATGGGAAGTGGTTAGGGGGAAACGGCTAAAAAGGTAAATAAAAAGGATTGACAAACACCACTTTAAAGCATACTTTCTGTACCTCAGCCAGCAAGTTTCTGCCAAGTTATTAGTCGCTAGGTGAAAAACTTAGTTTATGCTCCTTTCCCAGGAATATCCCTCCTGGAAGCCAGTGATAAAATGTATCACTGCTGTCTCTAGAGCGGATCTGCATACAAAACTACAGGCAATAAGGAACCCGACAGGCTTTCTTCCCCCGTGTCCTGTGCGCTTTTCAGCACGCTGCTAAGGTAGGTAGTTGTGTGTGTTCTGTGAGTCAGAGCACTACAAAGCATAGTGAGAGCCTCCATTCATTGTTTCCCATAACTAACCCTAACATTTTTTTATATTACTTTCAAACACTGTAATCAAGCACAAGAGAATAAAAAGACAAAGAGATTGTGGACTTATTTCTTGGTTGCATTTGGCACATTGTAGATTGAACTTGAAGATTTTTGGTAGGGCCTGCCCTGGACAAATCATGAGCTTTCCATTTTACCAATTTCCTCCTTTGACCTTATACTCCACTGTGATCTCTCCGATCATCCTTCACCACAGAAACCCCCTCCACCACACAAACGTATCTTTTCATCTCCCTATAGTTATCAGAAGATTTAATATTATTTTATTACAACATATGAATTTTATTCAGTATTTAGTTTTCCTAAGGGGTGTACACATTATAATATTTACCTCTAATTAATTACAAAATGAAGTGTTTTTTTCCTACTAAAAACATTTCAGATATGAAATATAGAGGAAATATTTAGAGGAGATCTCCCAGGTCCCTAAACTAATTTCGTATAGACTGTCCTCTGGTCTCTACCCTGCTTAAGTGTAACATCAAGCTTGCTTTTAAGAATTCTTTCTTAATTGAACTCATAGTCTAAAAGCTGCAAATTACTAAAGCAGAAAACTGGCACATTTTCTTTTTTTGCATCTTTGTTATTTTTTTCTCTTATCTCTGGTTTATTCTTCTAGAATCCCTTTCCTCCAAGTTTTTAACATAATTTCCTCAATTTACTCTTTTGAAGAAGGATCTTATAATTCATATTTTATCCCTATCAATGGAGAGTTAAGACCTAAATTCTGGGCAACTCCATTCTTATACCTTCAAATTTTATAAATAAAAACTTGGGGTAACCATTGTTCCTCATTAACATGCAGATTAAGCAATGTACAGAGGAAGAAGAATCGAGATATAGAAGCCTATTTTCCTCTCTAAAGCTTCATTTTTCATTTGCCTTGTTGCTCTTTCCCTTCATCTGTATTTTAAATGTCTAATTACTGATCCAATAATACCTCCCAGTTTTGTTCTTTTAATAAAATATTGAAAGTAAAAAGAAAATTCTACTTTCAAATTCAATATAATAATGCTGGCTTTAGTAAGTGACATATTTCAATACAAACTTATATAAAGAAGCAGCAATCTATATCCCTTCCCACCCCCTTCATTTCTACCTTTAAATGCAAGAGTTTTGGCTGTATGCAGGAATCTATCAGGGACCTTTAAATATAGAATCTGTTGTAAATAAATCTAAGAATGTATTTGAGTACTCAGTAAGATTTTAGTTTTTTAATTTAAGAGTTACATTTTTCTAAAACTAGGCATAGCCAGGTATATTTCTAGTCCTTTTATATATTTCATTGATTCTAGGATGCCATGCACATTACTTTCACATTTTACTGTCTCCAAACCCAGGTGGATCAGTGGTAAACCAGATAAAATGAATTCTCATAGTTTTGTTGTTACTCTGAATGGAATATTTTCCCCCTAAATTTATTAAAATTTAGAATGTTTGCATCTTTAGTCAATAGTCAAGTTAGTTCATAGATTTTCCTGTTTGTATTGCTTTTATCTTAAGATATTATAGTAAGGTAAATTAGGAATCATTCCATTTATTAAAAGATCTGGTTGATTTAAATGGCATTGCAATTATATTTTTATTAGAAGTTATACTGCAGTTAGCTTTGAGTACAGATGGTTATTATTTTGCTGAGGTATAACTGACCTATAACATTGTTTTACTTTCAGGTGCACAACACAGTGACTCGATACTTGTTTCTCTTCTGAAATGATCACTGCAAGTCTAGTTAACATCTCTCACCCTGTGTGCTTAGTTGTCTCCCCATAACACGCTGCTGAGACCTTCAGAAGACTTTGACTTTCCAAAGCTTCTATTCTGAAGCTATCTCCTTACCATCAAAATGCAAACTGTTCTCTACCTAGTGACTTCTCAGGAATTTATAAAGGAAATACATCATCTCATTATTATGCTAAAAAGAGATATAACAACCATATCGTAGACTAAATGCAGTGTTACATACATCACTACCTATTGTGGTTTTGCAACTATTAATTGAAATCTAAGATATTTGAATCTATATAATTTCAAGTCATGTTAAAATAGTATCTTTGGTGCTTATTTGATTTCATTGAACTTATTCACAAAATACATTGTAGCCATGTAGCTAATTTACAGTTTTATTGTAACTGAATATTTGGGAATTGAAAAGTTTTATGTGAAAAGGAAGATTTATAACTATAAAGAAATATAATGATTTTTCAAGGAAATTGTAACAAAGTATTCATATATGTTTTATTAAAGGGGAAGTGGCTATCAATCCACTATATCACCATATCCTAAGCAAATAATTTAGAACCCATTAATTAAAGAACTTTTATAATTACTTTTTTTTTAAATTTTATTTTATTTTTAAACTTTACATAACTGTATTAGTTTTGCCAAATATCAAAATGAATCCGCCACAGGTATACATGTGTTCCCCATCCTGAACCCTCCTCCCTCCTCCCTCCCCATTCCATCCCTCTGGGTCGTCCCAGTGCTTTTCAGAAAAATTATTGTAGTTAAGCTAATCTATTTATCTAAGCTATTTGCATCTATGCATGTGTGCATGCATGCTCAGTCACGTCCAGCTCTTTGTGATCCATGGACTATAGCCAGCCAGGCTCTTCTGTCCATGGAATTTTTCAGGCAAGAATACTGGAGTGGGTTGCCATTTCCTTCTCCACTGGATCTTCCCAACCCAGGGACTGAACCTGCATCTCTTGTGTCTACTGCATTGGCAGGTGGATTCTTCATCACTGCACTACCTGGAAAGCCCCTATGAAATGATAATGGGTCTGAACATCACAAAGGTAACAATATCAAAGGATTATATTTCATGAACTGAAAAATCCTGTAACAATTTTTCCATGTAGCACTTTTTATTCTGGAAGCATTAATTTTTATAAATTCTAAATAATTATACTTCTAAGTGTTTTATTCTTTATAGGAAATAAAACATTCAACAATACATAGTGTGAGGCTAGTTTCTAATAGGTTTGACAATTTTTTAATGGTACCATAGGATTATATACTTTGTTAGCAAATATTAACTGATCACTTGAGCTTCCCGGGTAGCTCAGGTGGTCGAGAATCCACCTGCAATGCAGGAAACCCCCGTTTGATTTCTGGGTCAGGAAGTTTCCCTGGAGAAGAGATAGGCTACCCACTCCAGTATTCTTGGGCTTCCCTGATGGCTCAGATGGTAAAGAATCTGCCTGCAATGTGGAAGACCTAGGTTTGATCCCTGGGTTGGGAAGATCCTTTGGTAGATGGCATGGCAACCCACTCTAGTATTCTTGCCTGGAGAATCTCCATGGACAGAGGAACCTGGTATGCTATGGTCCATAGGGTCATAAAGAGCTGGACATGACTGAGCGACTAAGCACATTACAGCATACAACTGATCACTTATTGTGTGCTAAGAACATGTATTGAAGTGAATACGATGGGGTTTCCTGTTCCAGGAGTATATACAGTATTTAAAGGAAAACAAAGAAAACTCAGAAGTCCAAAGGACAAAGCAGAGTGGTCACATGGAAAGAGCTCAGATCTGGAGAATTTGGGGCTTGAGTGAAGTTTGGAAGTTTTGACGTATTACGAATTGGGAGGAGGGGGCAGCAATGGGGCATTTGTTCCAGGCAGAAGCATCAACAAGTGAAAAAGCACAGAGGTTTGGAAAAGCATGATACATCAAAAGAAATGCAAGTCATTTTTTGTGATTGATGTGACAAGTATGTTGTATTTTGGTCAGTATAGGAGAATATGGACAGAAAAATCAACCAGACCCATCAATGAAGGGCATTATGTATTAAGACAACAGTTCACATTTTGGCCTCAGGATCCCTTTACTGAGGCCTCCAAAGAACATTTGGCTACATGCGTTATATATCTTTGCTAGTTTCATTTCAGAATTCAAGTGAGGGAATTTTAAAAATGTTTGTTAATCTATTGGAAAATAACAAGAAGCCCATTTCATATTACATAAACAAATTTTTATGAAAAATAACTATATTTTCCCAAACAAAAAAATTGTGGGGTAAGTTTTACTTTTTTGCAGATCTCTTTAATGTCTAGCTTGGCTTCCCTGGTGGCTCAGATGGTAAAGCATCTGCAATGCAGGAGACCTGGGTTTGATCCCTGGTTTGGGAATATCCCCTGGAGAAGGAAATGGCAATCCACTCCATTGGAAAATCCAGTGGGCTTGCCTGGAAAATCCCATGGATGGAGCTGCCTGGTAGGCGACAGCCCATGGGGTTGCAAAGAGTCTGACACGACTGAGCAACTTCACTTTCACTTTCACTTTAATGTCTAGCTTAGGGGAATACAGCTGGATTCTCACATATGTTTCTACATTCACTGTTTTATTTTGGCCAAATTAATGGAGAAAATTCAGCCTCACAACATAAATATTTGGAAAAGGAAGGAGTCTCTTATTAGTCTTTTCACAACTACTTCAGATAACTGCAGATATTCTTTTTTGGGACTACATAAAAAACTCAAGAATTGGATGGGAGGACTTAATACTATTAAGATGGCAATACTTCCCAAATTGATCTACAGATTCCACTTAATTCCTATAGAAACTACAGCTAGTTTCTTTGTTAAACTTGACAAGCTGATTAGAAATTCATAAGAAATTGCAAAGGACCCCAAACTAACTAAAATGATCTTGAAAAACAAAGTTGGAAGACTAGTGCTTCCTGAGTTCGAAACTTCCCACAAAGCAACAGTAATAAAGACGTAGTGATACTGGCCCAAAGTAGACCTAGAAATCAACAGAATATAACCAACAGTCCAGAAGTCAATCCATATGTTTATGGTCAGCTGACATTCAACAAGAGTGCCAAGATCATTCCGTGAGAGAAAGGATGGCCTGTGCAACAAATGGCACCTAGAAAAGCCACATGCAAAAAAGAAAAAAAAAAGAAAGAAATTGGACTCTTGCCATACCATATATGGAAAATCAAGTCAAAATGGAACAAAGATCTAAATGTAAGCACTGAAGTATAAAACTCTTAGAGAAAAAAATAGGGGTAAATCTTCATGACTTTGGGTTTGCCATGAATAATGTAACATCAAAATATGAGTAACATGGAAAACTGGAAAAATCAGATTTCATCAAAACTTTAAAAATTTGTGCTTCAAAGACACTATCAAAAAAGTGACAAGATACCCCACAGAATGGAAAAATTTTTTACAAATCATGTATCTGATAAGACCTGGTATCCAGAATATATGAAGCACTCTTACAACTAAATAAAAGGAAAATTGACATAATTTAAAAATAGACAAAGGATCTGGATAGACATGTCTGCAAATAAGATATAGAAGTGGCCTGTAAACACATGAGATTCTTGACATTATTTGTCATCAGGGAGAAGCAAATCAAAATCACAATGAGATACTACTTCACATCCACTGGCTATAATGAAAAAGACACATGATGAGTGCTGACAAAATGTGGAGAAACTGGAACCCTCAACCTGCTCATGGAAATCTAAAATGACACAGCCACTTTGGAAAATAATCTGACAATTCCTCAAATAAGGAAGCCTAGAGTTACCACATGATCCAGCAATTTCAGTCCTAGCAATATACTCAAAAGTAAACAAATGTTCACACAAAAACTTGTATATAAATGTTTATAACAACATTATCCAGTTATGTAAATGTTTATAACAGCATAATAGCTAAGAGGTAGAAATAACTCAAACATCCATCAATGTATGAATGAATAAATAAAATATGGTGTATCCATACAAAGGAATATTATTTGACCATAAAAGGAAATGGGGTATTAATATATGCTATGACATGTATTCACTTTGAAAATATCGTTCTAAGTGAAAAAAAGCCAAATACGAAGGGTCACATCTATGATTTCATTTATATGTAATTTATATGAATGTCTACAATAGGTAAATCTATTGAGACAGGAAACACATTAGTGGTTGTTTAGGTCTGGGTGAACGGAACAAAACGTGGTACTAGCTAAAGGGTATGAGGTTTCTTCTTGCAATGATAGGAAGCATTCTAAAATTTACTGTAGAGGTGGTTTCACATATCTGTTAGTATACTAAAAGCCATTGGAGTATACACTTTTAATATTGGAATTATAGTACATGAATTATATCTGTGAATAAATCTGTTTAAAAAACTCCACAAGTGTTAGTTCCTTAAAGGTTAGTTGTAATGTGGAATCTGAAACCATTTCAATAAACATTTCTTAATCTGCAGCATAAAATCCCTTAACTCTATCTAGAACTCCGGATAGATCTTTTACCTATGTATCATTTCGGTCTTGCAGATACCCTAAAATTCTCAGACAGTGATGTGTCCCCAGACTACATTTGGAGAATTGCTGGGTTAGGTTAGAATCTGAACTTCAGAGAGGTGCAAACAAAACAAAACAACCACTCCTCGAGAGACTTCCCTGATGGTCCAACGGCTAAAACTCCACACTCTCAATGTTAGGGTCTGGGCTCAATCTTGGGTAGGACACTAGATTCCATATGCTGCAACTTAGAGTTTGCACTCTGCAACTAAAGAACCTTCATGCCATAACTAAAAAAACACATGCTGCAACTGAAAAACCCACAAACTGAAATAAAAATCCTGCTTGTTGCAACTAAGACCTGGTGGAGCCAAATAAAGAAATAATTTTTTTAAAGCCACCTTTCTAATTTTGTGAGCTTTGGGAGTAAGCCGCCTTCAGCTAGGTCAAATCAAAATACAAGCATTTTATAGACAGAGTACATACACATTTATAATTCTGTCGGCCTAGTAATAACAGTGACAAATGCATGTGAGATTCAAGTCAATTAAGGAGACTAGTGAGCCTGGAAAGGAAGATTTTTGGGAAAAGTAATTGACTGATTTTATAGAAATTACGAGGGTACACATGAGATAAAGCAGTTAATAACATAAGGAAGCTGTCTGAGAGATTTCCAAGCTGTCTTGGAAATCTGAGGAACAGTGTCAGAGAAAGGAAAAGAGAGTACAGTGTAATTCTGCAGGCACAGCCCAGGGAATTCCAAGTTCATGTTACTTAGGCAAAAGGAAATGGTTTCCTCAAGAAATGAAGGAAGAGGTTTGGGGCCCAAGGGAGTAGTCTGGCCATAAATTAAAGTTCTTTTTTACCCTAGAGAAATAAATAATTCTTACTTATGGCCAAAGCTTGAATTAAAGGTGAATTTTTATTAACTTTTAATATAGTAAGCTATCAAATTTTATGCTTACATAACAACAAAATTGAACACAACACAGGTGGTGTATGAATACATTTTCTTGGGGAGATAGGGCAAAAGATGGGTGCTATAAGGAAGCAGTAGATATTGGGAGTAGCGGTCGTAGGCCAAGGCTTAATCACTCAGGGGGCAAACTCCCCCAACTGCTTTGCCAGAAACCCAGTGTCCCGGGTGCCTGTCACTGTCCCCATGTCCTTCTATTTCCAAGTTGACCTTACTTATTTTGGTGATATTTATTCACTTTTTCAGGTCACTCTATATTATCCAATGACTAGGCCTTCAAAGTGCATTCAAACTTAATTCTAGCATATGCTCGTTTGATCCTGGTATAAATAACTTAAAGATAAGTTAAAAATAACTTAAACAAATAATTTAGATTTTCATCTAGATTTCATCTTGTTACTTGAATTTTTTTCTTAGTGACTCATTCTTTCAACAAATGTTTGTAGCCTATTTACAGACTGTTAGTATAAACAACAAACTTGCTCTTCTTCCCTTAATAAAACACACTTGTAAAACTTTTATATTAGGGTAATACTAAAATTTGTGCATATACATTCTGCAAATAGATATGCAGAACAATTTTTAATTGCAAAGATAATTGCTAGATGAGAAGAGATTTTTACTGAAAAAAAGTAGTACACTGAACACATTCTAGAACACAATGATTCTTATAAAATAACTTTCAGTATGAGATCAGTTAGTTATTCTTGGGCCACAATACAGAAAGGATTAATTTTAAAAGTAAGCAAGGATATTTATTATATAGAACTCTCATTTATAAAGATGAGGACCAAATTTGGGCCTAAAGTCTGATTCTCTGATTTTCAAAACTGATTCATATTTACTTTAGTTTTTCCAAGGTAAAGAAATAAGATTTTGCAATATTGAACAATGTTCGTTAGCTTCTATAGGTTTTAATTTCTTGTTTGAACTCCATATGCTGGTATTCTGGATTCAATAGCTAGTTAATGAACTCTAGTTTGCTTCCTATATGTTTTAATTTCTTGTTTGAACTCCGTATGCTGGCATTCTGGATTTAACAGCTAGTTAATGAACTCTAGTTTGCATCCAGCCTTTACATTTGATGCTTCTGTTGTCAAAATAGAGACAAATTTTTTAAAAATTCAAACAACAAAATAAACAGGTTAAATGTGTTTTTATGAAATTAAATACTATGCTTTTCTGAAATATTATTGGGGAGAGACTGAATGTGTTATAATTATGACATTACTATTGTTAAGGTTGCTCCAAGAATGCAATTTCAGGTTTTTATGGATATTAATCTTTAGAAGTGTGCATTTGGTAATTTTTTTTAGAAGAGTGCATTTGGCTTCTTATCTATTTGGTATGATAATATTTTACTGACATTTTGAAAAGTTTTGATATCAAGATTTTAATGAAAAGTAAATAGAGATATTTCAGGAGGTAGCTAATTTTTTCTTTGGTTTACATAGTCAAAACTAAAAACAGGACTACAAAACAGAATCTAGGCTAGTGAAATGCTAGACAGAAACATACACATCAAACACTAGCAATAACTTACACTGAAGGAGTGAACAGCACTGTGACATGTTCTGTGTCTCTTTCATTTGCTTATTTGATCAGTTCAGTTGCTCAGTTGTGTCTGACTCTTTGTGTCCCCACGAACTGCAGCACGTCAAGCTTCCCTGTCAACCCCCAACTCCCAAAGCTTGCTCAAACTCATGTCCATCGAGTCGATGATGCCATCCAACCATCTCATCCTCTGTCATCCACTTTTCTTCCTGCCTTCAATCTTTCCTAGCCTCAGGGTCTTTTCCAGTGAGTCAGTTCTTTGCATCAGGTGGCCAAAGTATTGGAGTTTCAGCTTCAACATCAGTCCTTCCAATGAATATTCAGGACTGATTTCCTTTAGGATTGATTGGCTTGATCTCCTTGCAGTTCAAGGGACTTTCAAGAGTCTTCTCCAACATCACAGTTCAAAAGCATCAATTCTTCGGAGCTCAGCTTTCTCTATAGTCCAACTCTCACATCCATACATGACTACTGGAAAAAATCATAGTGTTGACTACATAGACCTTTGTTGGCAAAGTAATGTCGCTGCTTTTTAAAATGCTGTCTAGGTTGGCAATAGCTTTTCTTCAAAGGAGCAAACACTTTTTAATGTCATGGCTGTGGTCACCACCTACAGTGGTTTTAGAGCTCAAAAAATAAATAAATTAAATAAAATAAATAAAGTCTCTCACTGTTTTCATTGTTTCACCAGCTGTTTGCCATGAAGTTGATGGGACCAGATGCCATGATCTTCATTTTTGAATGTTGAGTTTTAAGCCAACGTTTTCCACTCTCCTCTTTCACTTTCATCAAGAGGCTCTTTAGTTCTTCACTTTGTGCCATAAGGGTGGTGTCATCTGCATATCTGAGGTTTTGATATTTTCCCCAGCAATCTTGATTCCAGCTTGTGCTTCATCCAGTCCAGCATTTCTATAATGTACTCTGCATATAAGTTAAATAAGCAGGGTGACAGTATACAGCCTGATATACTCCTTTCCCAATTTGGAATCAGTTTGTTGTTCCATGTTCGGTTCTAACTGTTGCTTCTTTGCCTGCATACAGATTTCTCAGGAGGCAGGTCAGTGGTCTGGTATTCCCATCTCTTTGACTTTTCCATAGTTTATTATGATGCACACAGTCAAATGCTTTGGCATAGTCAATAAAGCAGAAGTAGATGTTTTCCTGGAACTCTTGTGCTTTTTCAATGATCCAGCGGATGTTGGCAATTTGATCTCTGGTTCCTCTGCCTTTTCTAAATCCAGCTTGAACATCTGGAAGTTCACAGTTCTCATACTGTTGAAGCCTGGCTTGGAGAATTTTGAGCATTACTTTGGTAGCATGTGAGATAAGTGCAGTTGGGTGGTAGTTTGAAAATTCTTTGGCATTGCTTTTCTTTGGGATTGAAATGAAAACTGACCTTTTCCAGTCCTGTGGCCACTGCTGAGTTTTCCAAATTGGCTGGCATATTGAGTGCAGCACTTTCACAGCATCATCTTTCAGGATTTGAAATAGCTCAGCTGGAATTCCATCACTTTTACTAGCTCTGTCCATAATGAGGTTTCCTAAGGCCCACTTGACTTCACATTCCAGGATGTCTGGCTCTAGGTGAGTGCTCACACCATCATGGTTATCTGGGTCATGAAGATCTTTTTTCTATAGTTCTTCTGTGTGTATTCTTGCCACCTCTTAATATCTTCTGCTTCTGTTAGGTCCATACCATTTCTGTCCTTTATTGTGCCCATCTTTGCATGAAATGTTCCCTTGGTATCCCTAATTTTCTTGAAGAGATCTCTAGTTTTCCATTCTATTATTATTATTTTTTTCCCTCTATGTCTTTGCACTGATTACCTAGGAAGCCTTTCTTATTTCTCCTTGCTATTCTTTGGAACTCTGCATTCAAATGGGTATATCTTTTCTTTTCTCCTTTGCCTTCTTTGGTGGCTTCCCACCAGGGCTTCCCTGGTGCTCAGCTGGTAAAGAATCCACCGGCAATGCAGGAGACCTGGGTTTGATCCCTGGGTTGGGACAATCCCATGGAGAATAGAACAGCTACTTACTCTGGTATTCTGGCCTGGAGAATGCCATGGACTGTATAGTCTATGGGGTCACAAAGAGTTGAACACGACTGAGCAATTTTCACTTTCACTGCCTTTTCTCCTTGGTTTTAGCTTCTCTTCTTCTTTCAGCTCTTTGTAAGCTCTCCTCAGACAACCATTTTGCCTTTTTACATTTTTTTCTTGGGGATGGTCTTGATCCCTGCCTCCTGTACAATGTCATGAACCTCCTTTCATAGTTCTTCAGGCACTCTGCCTATCAGATTGAATCCCTTGAATCTATTTGTCACTTCCACTGTGTAATAGTAAGGGATTTGATTTCGGTCATACCTGAATGATTTAGTGGTTTTTCCTACTTTCTTCTATTTAAGTCTGAATTTTGCTTTAAGGATTTCTGAATATATATGCTCACAACTGCAAAGTGGAATATAAACTAGAATCATAATATCGTGAAGTTCAGATTTGGAACCTTTTAATTTTAACAATGGGAACCACAAACTAGTTTGTCAATGTACATATTTTTCTCAGTTAAATTTATGAAATTTTAAATTTCCTCATGCAAACATACTTTTACTGATTTTATTAGGGTGTTGTACAGCAGGATGCCAAATTGAATTTCTTTTGTAATAAAAACTTTTATTGACCTTTTAATTTTTATCTTAGGAAGGAAATGATTTATAAAACTATCTGAATGAATATGTTTTCCTTTGGTAACTAAGTTATTGATATTGTTTTGTGCCCTAGGGAGGGAACAAACTACTATCTCAGGTTTTTTTTTTTCTCCTGTTTTCCCATTAAATGATTAGATTAGCCATCAGCAAAGCATGCTTATCAATTGCTTGTTGAAGAGTTATCATTTAGGCTAGTTAGTAAGATTAAGCACTGAAATTGTGGAACTGCTGCTGATGCAACTCTTGCCTCTGAAGATGCCTGCCAGAAAATATGTTCAAGGTTGTTCCATAAATAGTAAATCTTCTTCCTGCACAGTCTTTAATAGGAGCTTAAAATGGATCTTTAGAAGGCTGTGTGGATTGAGTAACCGGAAATTTTAACCAAGTCATTAATAGCTAATGATGTAAACTGTGGGCCACTATCCATGATCAGTCAGAAATGAGTGGAGAGAAAAGCTGCAGCAAGCAAGAGGATAAGACAGCTCTTAATGCAGCAGCTTCTCACTTCTTGCCTCTGGTGTTTTTTATTTTAATGATAGACTTAATTTACTGGCTCAATGACTTTTCTTTTGGTCTGTTTGTATACACAGATGCACAAATACATATATGTATGCATAGACAAATATATATTTATATATTATTTCTAATAAACACTTTTCAAATTTATTGTTGCTTTCCTGTTTTACATTATTTTAAATAAACACAAAATCTCCTAAATATTTCTCTTTCCACTTAAGGCAGGCAAATATTTGTTGAAATATACCCTACTAAGAATCAACAATTTGTATTTGGAATATATAAAGAGCTCTCAACACTCAATAATAAGAAAAAAAAATAGTTCAATAGAAATAATCATCATATTTGAAAAGGTACTTCATCAAAGAAGCACATGAAAATATGCTCAATATCATCAGCCATTGAGAAAATGCAGACTAAAACCACAAAGAGATTATCACTAGCCATCTACTAGCATGTTTAAAATGTAAAAGATCAAGTGTTAGGGAGAGTGTGGAGGAAGTGGAACTCTTGCGAACTGTAGCGGGAACGTGAAACAGCGCGACCACTTTGCAAAGCAGTTTGTCGGCTTCTTAAAAGTACTAACATATACCTATCATATAATCTAGTCATTGCATTCCTAGGCATTTAACCTTAGAGAAATGAAAGCTTCTATCTATACAAATACTTGTATAAGAATGTTTATAGCAGCTTTATTCTTAATAGTCATAAGCTGGAGAAACCCAAGAAGCCTTCAAAGGTAAGAACATAAACACATCATAGTATAATCCATCTACACAACTGGTTACTACTCAGCAATAAAAGCAATAAAAGTTGTTGATACCTGCAACAACTTGAGTAACAATCCAAATGGTTATTTCAAGTGAAAAATATGATAGTATGTACTGTATGATTCTGTTCATATAATATTCTGGAAAATGCAAATGAATCTACAGAAAGGAAACTACAGACAAGGGTGAGGGATGTAAGGAATGGCAGGGGTAAAGGACTACAGTGCGACACTCGTCAATGGAACATATGTAAGACTTTTGAGCGTTACATACGTTCATTAACTTGGTTGTATTGATGGTTTCATGGATGAATATACAGGTTAAAACTCATCGAATTGTATACCTACAAGTATCCAAGTTATTTTATGTGAACTATATCAACTATACCTTATGAAGTTTTTAAAAATGTATGTTTCTTAATCCAAAAAGCATATTTTTGTGAGTAAAAATGTCTAGACAATCAATCATAGATCTGGAAGAGATTAAAGACTCATGTTTGGACTTTGTCCTCAGATTGATTTGTATCAAGGCTCTCTCAGAGGGTCTCCTCCTCCTCCTCTTTCTTCTTTTTTCTCCTTTTCTTCCTCCTCCTCCTGCCCTTCTTCTCTTCCTATTTCTCCTATCTTTCTCTTCTTCCTGTTCTTTTCTCCTTCCCCAACTTCTCTTTCTTAATCTAAAACATTTCCAACTTAACCTCTTATATATCCTTAGTGACATTTCCTTCCTTCCTCTTTCCTTCTTTTTCTCTTTCACTTTTTTTCTCAGCATCAACTTTGGCTGGGGACATGCTTGCATTTTTTGGATTTCTGTAGCCACATGAACTGTGTTGCATATGGTGTTATTGCATATCAGATCTGAATCAAAATACTAAAAATACTCACTGTTGGATTTCAGCTTATGTATCACATCTTCAAAGAGCTCTTCTCACCTAACACATATGGTTTCCCAGTTCTCTGTTCTACTAAACCCTTTACTCCATCTAATGTAATACTTTTTATTCTTTATTATAATTATTTGTTAAATATCCATTTCTCCTTTTGATCTGTAAGATCATTGAGGGAATAAATTATGTTACTCTATTTCCTGCCTGCTGTGAAATAGACACTAGCATCTTATTTGACTGAACTGAAAGAACGCCTGTTAGATTAGACCCCTCTTATCTAGACATCATCTAATGGAAACTATAAGCAGAAACCCAGAGAAAAATCTTCCTACTTCAACATTCACCTACTATGTGGTAATCATGTAGCAAAATCACGTGTTCTTTCATTTTCTTATTAAATATTGATTACAAGGTACTATTACAATTTGCCTTGAGGAATCCCAAGACTGAATAAACCCCTTTTACCTTTTCTTAGGTTATTTAGAGTAAAGTCAAAGGACTAAAAATTACAGATAATAAGGTAACCAATAATGCAAAGACTACAGAGGGAAATGTGAGGTATTCTTTGAAAATTGAGTATCAGGGAAGTTGAGTTTTGGTTGCTAGTTTTAGAGACCCAAAGAGGCTTAAACACAGAAGAGTTTATGGCCTAGGGTGAAAGAAGTTTAGAAGTTGTGACACATGTGGTTGGGATTATGATTCCAGTTAACGTTTCATGAAGTCATCAAAGCCCATGATTTCTGTCCTTTTTTCTTCTCTGCACACATGATTTCTATCCTTAAATTTTCTTTCTGGTATCATGTGACAGCTCCAACCATCACATTAAATTCTAAAAAGCACTAGGATATAAGCTGAACGTGAGAACTCAGTTTTTACTATTTTGCTCTCTAGCATATAGAACAATGCCTAGAACAAAATGAAGGAAGGAAGGATAGAAAAAGAAAATGCAGGAGAGCAAAAGGAATACATGTATCCATTGGATCTAATTTCTGCATATAACTGTTCTGTAAGCAGCTGCCACAGACACCCCATGGCACTCTTCTGCTAACAACTGACAGGACAAAATTTAGTCTCCTGGCCACATGTAGCTACAGAAGTGACTGGGGGATGTAATAATTATATCAGGTGAGAAAGTGCTCATACAAAATGTACAAAAGTTGAAGGGGAAAATAGATATTAGGAAGCTATCAACATGTAGGTAGAAATAACACATGAAAGAAAGGTTTATTTCAGGTTTTGAAAGGCCTTGAATGCCAACCTAAGCAGTTGGAACATAGCTACTAAAAATCTAGTGCAATGTTTTTTTGGGAAGTAATGAAGTGAAGAAAATAATGTTTTAGGAATATTAATCTTGCCTTGTTCTACATATAAGGAGCTTGGAAATTGTCACTCCATGCTACCAATAAGCAAAAAGTTTAGGAGAGTGAAAAATCAGTTTTTCTAGGAACCATAAGAGAGGGGGAAACACGTGGAAAATTTCTGCCCCCAAGGTTGGAGAGGCAGACAAGTGAATACACGGACTCCCAGCTTAGCAGAGCAGAGACTCAGGGGCAGAAGCTACTACATCAACCAGAGCCAGAGAAAGAAAACCTGCACTGGCATTGAAGAATTGCTGGAGGGTCAGTGTCGACAAATCTGAGATCTATTAACTCCAGGGGATGCATATGGGAAGCTGCTACCGTACTGTGAGATTTATCTCCTGGAGCTTGACTAGATTCCCACAGTAAGTATCTGAGAACAATCCCCTTCTACTTCCTGAAGGGGGAAGTTAAAAGTAATCATTTTGAAATATATCAGAGTACTCTGTTCTTCTAAACAAGGCCTGCCTTCAGGAGAAACCATGTAACCATAGCCTAACGTGCTAGGGTATTATCAGAGCCAGATAATAGGGACCTGGAGAAGAAAATTACCCAATTCTAGCCTTTTTGTCCTACTCCTAAAGGACAGATGGAAGAGAAAAAACTGAAAAACACTTGTTAAGTTCACATTGTAGAGGCATGTTTTCACTGAAAAGATGGAAGTTTAATCAGAAAACTATAAAATGCTTCCCCTTTGCTCATACCTCAGTATCACATTACAAAAGGCCTATTTACCTCCTAAATGGCTTTTGTCCAGTACACCAGGCCTGCCCATCAAAAAATAAAAATTAAAAATTAAAAGGCACACCAAAGGCAAAAACACAGTTGGAAGAGACAAAATGAGCGTCAGGACCAGACATGACAGAGATGTTAGAATTATCAGACTGGGAATTTAAAACAACTATGATTAATATGCTAGAGACTCTAATGAATAGCATAGCAGCATGCAAGACAATAAGGCAGAAAAAGAGTGGAAGATATATAGGGACAAAAAACAGGAGCATCAGATGGAAAATGGTAACAAATACGGTAGCTATAATTCAACTATAGCAATGATTACTTAGAATGTCAGTCTAAATGTATCATTTAAAAGACAGATTATCAGAGTGGTTCAGTTCAGTTGCTCAGTCATGTCTGACTCTTTGAGAACCCATGAACCACAGCACGCCAGGCCTCCCTGTCCGTCACCAACTGTCGGAGTCTACCCAAACCTACATCCATTGAGTTGGTGATGCCATCCAGCCATCTCATCCTCTGTCGTCCCCTTCTCCTCCTGCCCTCAATGTTTCCCAGCATCAGGGTCTTTTCAAATCAGAGTGAACTCAGTCCACTCTGATTTGAAAAGACCCTGATGCTGGGAAACATTGAGGGCAGGAGGAGAAGGGGACGATGGGGAAACAGTGGAAACAGTGTCAGACTTTATTTTTTGGGCTCCAAAATCACTGCAGATGGTGACTGCAGCCATGAAATTAAAAGACGCTTACTCCTTGGAAGGAAAGTTATGACCAACCTAGATAGCATATTCAAAAGCAGAGACATTACTTTGCCAACAAAGGTCCGTCTAGTCAAGGCTATGGTTTTTCCTGTGGTCATGTATGGATGTGAGAGTTGGACTGTGAGGAAGGCTGAGCACCGAAGAATTGATGCTTTTGAACTGTGGTGTTGGAGACGACTCTTGAGAGTCCCTTGGACTGCAAGGACATCCAACCAGTCCATTCTGAAGGAGATCAGCCCTGGGATTTCTTTGGAAGGAATGATGCTAAAGCTGAAACTCCAGTACTTTGGCCACCTCATGTGAAGAGTTGACTCATTGGAAAAGACTCTGATGCAGGGAGGTATTAGGGGCAGGAGGAGAAGGGGATGACAGAGGATGAGATGGCTGGATGGCATCACTGACTCGATGGACATGAGTCTGAGTGAACTCCGGGAGTTGGTGATGGACAGGGAGGCCTGGCGTGCTGCGATTCATGGGGTGCAAAGAGTCGGACACGACTGAGCGACTGAACTGAACTGATCCCTAAAGAAAATAAAGCAGCATTAGTTACATTAATTTCAGGCAGAACTTCAAAAGTTATCAGGGATAAAGAAGTACATTACTTATGACAAAGGGCTCAGTTCTCCAATAAGATGTAACAATTTTCAGTGTGTATCACCTAACCATAGAACACCATATTTTGGGAGGTAAAACCTGATAGAGCTGCAAGAAGAAATAGTTTCATCTACTATCATGGTTGGAGACTTCAATACTCTCTATCAGAAATGGACAGATCTAGTGGTCAGAAAATTTAGTAAGGACATGTGAACTCAACACCATCAATCAAGTGGATATAATGGATATCTATCTATAGATTACTGCATTCTAAAACAGAAGAATATACATTCTTCTCAAACTCATGTGAAACATTTTCGGAGATAGACCACATTCTGGGCCATAAAACACACCTTAACAAAATTAAAAGAACAGAAATCAATGTTTGCTCGCAAACCACAATGGAATTAAACCAGAAGTCAATAACAGAAAGATAACTGGAAAATCCCCGTATACAAATCATTAAAAACACACTTATAAGTGACATATGGACAAAAGAACAAATCTTGAGAGAAATTTAAAACTGTTTTAAACTAAATCAAAATATAACATAAAAATTTGTGGGATACAGCAAAAGCAGTTCTTGGAAATGTATAACACTGAATGCATATATTAGAAAAAAAAAGATTTAAAATCAACAAGCTAAGCTTCCAATTTAGGACACTAGAAAAAACAAGAGCAAATTAAGTTTAGTGCAGAAGAAAAGAAATAATAGAAGCAGAAAGTAAAAAAATTGAAAACAAAAAGTCAATAGAGTAATCAACAAAACCAAAAGCTATTCTTTGAAAAAAGTCAATAAAATCAATAGGATGTTAGCCAGGTTAACTAAGATTAAAAGAAAGCAGACACACATTACTACTATCAGAAATGAAAGAGAAGACACCATGACAGACCTCATAGAAATTAAAAGAATAATAAGGGAACACTATGAACAACTCTCTGCCCATAGACTTAATAACCTAGATAAAATGGACCAATTTCTTAATGGAGAGAATCTGCCCAAACACATACAAGGAGAAATAGATTATCTCAATAGGCTTATGTCTATTAAATAAATTGAATCAATAATTAATAACCTTCCAAAACAGAAATTGCCAGGCTTATATGGGTTCAATGGTGAATTCTACCAAACATTTAAGGAAGAAATTATACTAATTCTCTATAATCTCTTTCAGAGGGTAGAAGCAGAGGGAGTAAGTCCTAACTCATTTTACGAGGCAAGTGTTACTATGATAGAAAAATCAAAGACATGACAAGAAAATTATAAACCAATATTTCTCATGAATGTACGTGCAAATGTTCAAGAAAATATTAACAAATCAAATCTAAAAAAAGCATAAAAATAATTATATATATTGTATACCATAACCAAGTAGGATTTATTCCAAGTATACAAAGCTGATTCACCATTCCAAAATCAATTACTGCAATCCATTACATCAATAGACTAAAAAAAAAATAAATCACATGATCATGCTAATAATAATGATCATGCAGAAATAAAATATTAAAAAATAAAAACCTCAATACCCATTCATGATAAACTCTCAGCAAATGAGGGCCAGACAGGAACCTTTTCAACTTGATAAAGACTATCCACAAAAATCTTACAGTGAACATCATACTCAATGGTGGGAAACTTAAAGCTTTCCTACTAAGATCAGATGCAAAGCAAGAATGTCTCCTCTCAATTCAGCTTTTCAACATTGTACTAAAAGTCTTTGCTAATTAAATAGGGCAAAAAAGGAAACACAAGATAGAGTGAGAAGAAAAAAAGGAAAATGCTCCTGTATACATGCTCATCTAATTCAGAGGATCTGAAAGAATCTTCAGAAAACTTCTGAAAGAAATAAGCAATTATACCCAGGTTGTAGGATACAAGGTTAATACACAATCAGCATTTGCTTTCCTATATACCAATAATAAACAGAATTTGAAATTAAAAATACAATGTCATTTACATTAGCACCTCAAAATTGAAATAGATACATATCTAACAAAATACATATATGATCTATATGAGAAGATATGTATAAGGAAATCTATATCAGAAGATGAGAAAAACTGAAAAACTTAAGATCAGCAAAGAACTAAATAATTGGAAATTATTGGATAAATAAAAAATAATTGGAGAATGTTCATGGATATAAGACTCAATATTGTCAAGATGTCAGCTTTTCCCAAATTGATCTATAGATCAAGTTGCAAATCCAGTAAAATTTCCAGCGATTTATTTTATGGATATTGAAAAGCTGATTCTAGGATTTATATAGAGAGGCAAAGACCCAGAATAGCCAATTCAATATTAAAGGAGAAAAACCAAGTTGGAAAACTGATGTCATCCACCTTTAAAACTTTCTGTAAAGCTATTTCTATTCAAGACAGCATGGATTGATGAAAGAACAGAGATTACGAGAACAGAGTAAAGAGCTCAGATGTTGTTGTCGTTTAGTCACTAAGTTGTGTCCAACTCTTTTGTGACCCCATGGACTGTAGCCTGACAGGCTCCTCTGTCCATGGGATTTCCCAGGCAAGAAATGCTGGAGTGGGGTGCCTTTCTTTTTCCAGGGGATCTTCCCAACTTGGGGATAGAACCCACGTCTCTTATATCTCTTGCATTGGCAGGCAGATTCTTTACCACTGTGCCCTACCTGGGACGCCCAGAAAACGCCCAGAAGTAAAGACACCAAAGTGTCTTTAAGTAGGTGAATGGATGAATAAGCTGTGTTATACCCAGATGATGAAATATTATTCAGTGCTAAAAAGAAATGAGCTATCAAGCTATTAAATTAAAAGACATTTAAGCATGACTAAGTGAAGAAGGCTTATCTGAAAAGGCTATATATTGTATGATTCCATATGGAATGGATTCCATATGCAATGTATGGATTCCATATGGAATTCCATACAATTTCATAGGACATTCTGTAAGAGGTAAAACTGTGGAGATAATAAAGATTGGTGGTTGACACAAAGGAAGGGAGGGATGAATAGGCAAAACAGGATTTTAGGACAATGAAAACACTCCGTAAAATATGCATAATGATGGATGTACAGTTGCTCAAACTCATAGAATGTACAGCACCAAGAGTGAGCCCTAACGGACTTGGATGATAGTGATGTGTGAATGCAGGTTCAGCTTTGATAGCAAATATACCATTTCTTATGTGATGTTGATAATGGAGGAGGTTGTGTATGTGTGGGGCAGGGAGTATATGTGAAATCTCTATATCACCTTCTCAATTTTGTTGTAAACCTAAAACTGCTCTAAAAAACAGTCTTTTAAAAAAATATATTAATCTTGCATTAGTATGCAGTACTGGAGAAGGCAATGGCACCCCACTCCAGTACTCTTGCCTGGAAAATCCCATGGATGGAGGAGCCTAGTAGGCTGCAGTCCATGGGGTCGCTAAGAGTCGGACACGACTGAGTGACTTCACTTTCACTTTTCACTTTCATGCATTGGAGGAGGAAATGGCAACCCACTCCAGTGTTCTTGCCTGGAGAATCCCAGGGACAGGGGAGCCTGGTGGGCGGCCATCTATGGGGTCGCACAGAGTCAGACACGACTGAAGTGACTTAGCAGCAGTATGCAGTACACAATTTGTAAGAAAAGACTAAGAATCAGGGAGATAATTGTGGAAAGCAGTGGAAGTCTAAACACGAGACAGATCACACTCAGAAAGAAGAGATAATAATGGAACAAAAGTTGCAATTATATAAACTGAAGAACCAACTAACTTTATGACTCAGTTTGGAGTCATGGAAGTCATAGGGAGGAGACTGTAGAATGGTATAATTTAAGTTGATTTTTCAGTCTTGGATGAACTAGTCAGTTATATTTATTAAAAGGGCCTTCAAACAAATCAACCAAATTTTGCTTTAATTAACCAATAATTTGAGCAAATTGACTATGAATTTTGTTAAATTGGACACAGGTACTTGAAAAGGTATCTGTTTTTACTTTTACCAGAGTGTGGTAAAAGTAACTTGAATTTCTCAATTTTATCAAAAATAATAATAATTTTCCCCAAAATTATCCCAAGAATTTTGGGCTTTCAAAATCAGAATAATATGTAAGTGAAAAAAAATTTAGAATGCAAAAATGTGGAAATCTATAGTTATTTGATAAATAATTTAAGGTAATAGTTACATGGCCAAAGTAATATAATTTTTTATATGTCAGTTACACTTGATAAAACTTGAACAAAATCTGAATCATGACTGTTTCTTTTAACTCAAGTATTCTTTGGTAGAGTACCTATACACGGCAATAATTGTACATCAATGAAGAATTTTTACATTTCTTTTATTGTTGCTGTTCTCTAGTTATGTAGGTACAAATATTTTTGTGTTAGAATTCTTTTATTATTTTTTTTTAAGTAATGACAATAGGTCAGTTACTTTGATTAGCTGAGCCTAATGTTTGTCAGAGCATTTTTGCTGTTTCTTTTCTTTGGTTAAGACACAGAATAGGAAGTAGTAAACACTCTCCCTTTCACTTTGAGCAGAGTTTCACTGCATTACATAGTGTCTTCAAAGGCAAAGCTAGACTGTAAGCTCAATTTAGTTTCAATCTCTTTGAAAACTCATGTCACTCTGTTCTTTTCTATGTCTGGCAATTGACCCAGCAGTGGCCAAATAAGAGGGCTTGGCATCTGAGCAATTTAGACCACATCTGTGAAACTCAGATGTACACTCTGCATGCATCATAAGCTTTTCCCAAAGTAGAAAATGAAATACACAGAGATAATTATTGCTGCTGAAAATTTCAGTGCTCTCCAAGACAGATTTTATTTTGACTAGTGCATATTACAGTACATTTGTGGAACAAAAGACAAGCTTAGTTTTTAGAGCTTGTCTCCACATTCTATGTGCCTTGAATATTTTCCAACCTAGCACAGTCAAATGCAATTGGGTGTTTCTCCTTCCTCCCTTCACTTCACTCTTTCAGATTAACAACACAGAAAGGCATCAGGACTATTCTAATTTACTTATCCAACATTTGACCATTGATTTTAGCTACTTAACCTTTCCCTAACAGTGGCATATAAGGAAAAGAGAACACCACAATTGTGCAGAATCTTTTTTCGTTTTAATTCATGACAGAGGCAAAACTTAGCTTGATCATACCAGCGTTGATGAGAGTATGGATAAATAGGCACGCTCAGACAGTCCTTGTAGACATGTAAATTGTTTCAACCTTTCAGACGCTTATTTAGTAATCTTATCAAATTTTTAAGTGCATATAAAATTTGGCCCAGAAAATCCACTGCTAGCAATTTGCAGAAGTATTCAAAGGTGGTTTACTGCAGTATTTTGGTGCTAGCAAAACAATGAAACCAAACTAAATGTGCACTTGTAGAGGAATGGTTAAGTCAAGCTAATTTTTGTAGAAATCAGTTCATGAGGTAGTTGTCTGTGTGCTAATAAGGACAGGTGACTATGATGGATAAACCCACATACATATATATTGATGGGGCTCCAAAATATGACACTTTGACATATTAAATACCTTAAGGTGAATGACTTTGACAAAATGGCAGAAGCAGGAAAGTCATTGTGACCTCCAGTCCATCATACTTCTTCCCTGAGTCAGGCCAAGAAACAGTCACGTGTGAGGAACTCTACCTATACCCAGAGGAAAGCAGCATCCTTATCTCTGAAGACAAAGGGATGCTGAGAAGAATCCTAACCAACAGGTCTTGCTGTTTCCCCCCATTTACTGCAATAGCCTTACGTTTTGTAAGTTATCAGATTCCTCCACTGCCATGCACTTCACCAAACCTGGCATAAAATGCTCAGGTCTAACTACTTCATTTCCTCATGCAGGCTCTCATGTCACATAAAATAAATAAATTAGTATATTTTTCTACTGTCAGTCTGTTTGTGTCAGTTTAATTTTCAGACCCAGCAAGATATCCTAAGACTGTTGAACAGTGTACCTTCCTCTACAATATGTATATGCTTGTCAACTCATTGATATTTTCTTAAGGGTACCCGTGGAACAGTCAACATTGGATATTCTTAGAGACAAAGGAGTTGTGGAGATGAAGCCTTTTACTTTTCTCATTATTAATTAATTATTTTTGTTCACCCTGAGCATGGATTACTTTTAAAATCACAATAAATATTCATTAAGAGAGTATTAAAAAGACATAAGATAATTCATTCTTTGGAAATGTTCAAAAGCAAGTGTATTTCAGGTTTCAAGATTCTATGTTTTCTTAGCTTAAAATTTCATAAGTAAAATTTCTATCATTTAATATATACAGAAGCAAAATATTGACCATAACCACTTATATAAACTTCTAGAAAACAATAACAATATTATCTATTTCAATATTAGGGTATCCTATCTGTAAAAATGTTGGTTTTAAGAAACTAAATGAAATGATTCATCTATTACATTTAAATATCCATGGTGATAAGTATCCCAGAGACATCTCAGCAGCTCAGTAATAACCTCATTGGCAACAGAACCTACGAGCTTCACAGTGACGTATCTGTTGGGCACCTTAGGAGGACCTCAGCTTCCACTTCAGGTGATAGTTTCCCTCTTTCTCCAAGGCAAGAACTTAGTTTGTTATATCTGACAGAGATGGTGGAGTGAAATGATAGGAGAATGATGGAGGAAGGGGATAAACAATCATGAAAACTGTTTCAGAAAGTTCCTTCAATAAATCAGGAGAAAGAAGGAAGGTAGGAAGGCTTCCTCTTGAAAGGGGTGCTTAACAGACAAAGAGCTCGAATACTAGCAAGTCAGCCATAGGGAAAACTCAAGAGAAACAGTTACAGAAACTTTGGCAATCAGTTTAAAAAATATTTGAAGATTTTTAAATTAATCTATTTTATTAGGACAGGGGACACATTGTGGCAGGATATGTTGAACTGATTTATGTGGTAAATAGAGTCACGTGCTTAGGTTATAGGTATCACAAGAGATTAACATCTAACTGAAGCTTTATTCCTGAGGTAATATTAAATTTTGAGCAGAAATTTGTAAGTTTTACTAGTTATGTGTAACTAAATTATATGAGCAACTGTGTTCAATTTTTCTTTAAAATGATGCAATTATAGTTTAAATGATGAAATTAGTTTTCAGTCACAAGTCAGTCTTGAATGAGTTTGGGTTTTAGGAGCTTTTCCTGGGGCTTAGTGTTGTTTTTCCTAGGGCTCATCCATGAGGAACCAAGCAGATTGCCTTCAGGAGCAAATGAGATTTTTTTTTTTCCTTCTTTATGCATATCAACTACTATGCTTTTGTGAAACAAAAAAAGTGATTTTCTGAAAGATCGGCATAAGGGCCCATGAGTTTGTGCCCTCAGTTTGCACAGACAAAACTAGAAAACAAAGACAAATACAGTTTTGGTTTTTTTTTCACCTTACTCATATCTATGTGAAGTGGAATAGCAATGGTCTTTTCACTTGTGGCAAGTGAGAAGCTTCCTTCCTTCTTTCTTTCCATCCTTCTATCCCTCCATCTTTCTCTGATCTGTCAAAGGAGCTTTCTGAAATAGTTTTCATGATTGTATATCCCGTTTCCTCAGTCGTTCCCCTATCATTTTACTCTATCATCTCTACCAGATAAAATCAATTAAGTTCTTGCCTTGGAGAAAAAGGGAAACTAGATATTACCTGAAGTAAATGGAAGCTGGGATCCTCCTAAGGTGCCCAACAGATACATCACTCTCAAGCTTGTAGGTGCTGCTGCCGCCAAGGAGTTTACTACTGAGCTGTTGAGATGTCCCTGGGATACTTATCCTAATGGGTATGTCTGAGTGCACTCTAAGTTGCTTCAGTCGTGTCCAGCTCTTTGTGATGCTATGGACTACAGCCCGCCAGGCTCCTCTGTCCATGAATTCTGCAGGCAAGAATACTAGAGTGGGTTGCCATGCCCTTCTCCAGGGGATCTTCCTGACCCAGGGATTGAAACCAGGTCTCCTGCATTGCAGGTAGATTCTTTACTATTTGGGCAATCAGGGAAGCCCAATATTGAAACAGTAGATAATGTTATTGTCTCGTAGAAATTTACTATATGGTCTTTGCTAATATACATAAATTTCTACAAAACATCATGTATGAAACGAGTTGCCAGTCCAGGTTCGATGCACGATACTGGATGCTTGGGGCTGGTGCACTGGGACGACCCAGAGGGTTGGAATGGGGAGGGAGGAGGGAGGAGGGTTCAGGATGGGGAACACATGTATACCTGTGGCGGATTCATTTTGATATTTGCAAAACTAATACAATTATGTAAAGTTTAAAAATAAAATAAAATTAAAATAAATACAAAGTTTTATTAAAGTACCGTAAAAAAAAAAAAAAAATACAAAACAATAACATTATCTACTGTTTCAATATTGGGCTTCCCTGATTGCCCAAATAAATTTATACTATAGATATGGAGAAGGCAATGGCACCCCACTCCTGAACTCTTGCCTGGAAAATCCCATGGATGGAGGAGCCTGGTAGGCTGCAGTCCATGGGGTCGCTAAGAGTTGGATACGACTGACCGACTTCACTTTCACTTTTCACTTTCTTGCATTGGAGAAGGAAATGGCAACCCACTCCAGTGTTCTTGCCTGGAGAATCCCAGGGACAGGGGAGCCTGGTGGGCTGCCGTCTATGGGGTCGCACAGTCAGACACAACTGAAGCGACTTAGCAGCAGCAGCAGCAGCAGTAGCATACTATAGATATATTTTGTTAATTCATCATTATTTGGGCATTTTGAAGGACAAAGTAGGATAATTTCAGCAGAAATAAATATATCACTTTCCTCAGCTTGATTAAGATATGACTGAAAATAATTGTATTTACTGAAGGTATATAATGTGATGTTTCGATAAACATATGTAATGTGAAATGATTACCACAATCAAGATATCAGCACACCCCTCACAGCACATAGTCACCATTTTGTGTATGTGTGGTGAGAACACTTGGGATCTTCTTCGTTACCAAATATCAAGTATACAGCACATTATTATTAACCATAGTCCTCATGCTATAAATTATGTCTTCAGAACTTATTTATTCTGTGATTGAAAATCTGTACCCTTAAATCAACATCTCATTTCCCTTATCCTTCACTATTCCCCCTCCCCCTGGTAATAATCATTCTATTCTCTCTTAATATGAAATCAAATTTTTTATATTCCACATATAAGTGGGATCATGCCATATTATCTTTCTGTATAGGGCTAGAAATAAATATATCTTACTTGCTTCTTATTATAATGTTGATTACAGTATCTATTAATTTATCTTTGAAATAAATTTGATTTTAGAAAATTAATGTTGGCTCAGAATCATTTGATCTTTATAAAGACAGATACTTGGTGTTTGGGACACGATTTTTCTAGTGCATTATGCAACTCAAACTGGAGAGAAACCAAGCTATTATTCATGAACAGGTAGGGCATTCCATACTTGCAATCATGACCACAAAGAACATGAAAATCCCATAGTCTCGCCAATTTTCTTAGTTTGACAATGAGACATGTACACTATAGTGATATTCAAGTACCACAGGGAAAATATAGCAAATAAGTAATTTTGGTTGGCACATAGTAACGACCAAAATAAAATGCCATGATTTCATAAATATATTCCTTAAACATTAAAAAATAGATAACAGGCCTCAAATGAGTCACTTGTGCTAAGCTCACCTCACCAAACCCAGGCTTAATATCTAACCTAACAGCGGTGTCAGCCTCTCCCAGGAGTGAAATCTTAACCAGTCAGTCTGACATTTCCTGGTCAACGCTAGTGAAGTAATCTGCCTGATAGAGCCTGCTGTTCTCCCAAAAGAAAGTGACCTTGCCTGAAACAATCCACTCTTTGCTAGTAATTTCCTTATCCCACCTGCCTCTGCCTATGAAAGTCCGTCATTTTGTAGAGCTCTCTGGAGTTCTTTTTATTTCCTAGGTGGGATGCTGCTCTATTCATGAATCATTGAGTAAAGCCAATTCGATCTTTACGATTTACTCAGTTATTTTGCTTTTTAACAATAGAAACCAAACAGTGAAGTAAGCCAGGCTTCATAAGAGTTTATAACTTGGTAAAGGAAGTGTGATATCTGTTTTTTAGGTGACTGTGTTAAGTTCTGACCATGACAGCATCAAACTTTTTCAAGATACTTTCATACTTGGCATCATTAGAAAAATTCCTACATAATATAAATGTAGTCGTGGTCAAAGGACATGGTGGTTGTGCAAAATTTCAAACAAATGTTGAGACACATTTGAAAGGATAAGACGAATGAAAGAATTCCCCAAATGAAAGCTATAGTCGGCTCATAAAATACATGCCTATACTCTGCAGCTATGCTTGCTTTCCATAGTAATAAAGAGACACTCGGTGCATGTATTAGGTCAGGGAAGTGTACATGTTCTTGATAATGATATTATTAGAGACAACTAAGAAGTATTAGCGCTGTTTTGAGACCAGACCCACACAACTCCAGAAACATTTAGAACACCAATCAAAACAGAACTAAACATGATAAGGATAATTTTATGAATCAGTTTGATCACAGAGAGCAATGGGCCATCAGAAGAAGCACAGTAGACACAGCAGCTTACTATAGTGGTTTTGCTTTCCCTGCAAATAAATATAACTTAATTTCTTTGAAAATGTCTATCCTTAGCAAATATTTCCTGAATTTCTACCCTATGTCAAGTAGTTAAGTTTCTTGGTAGAGAATCTGGTAAGCATGAAATAAGGTGACAATATAACATTGTAAATTTTGAAGGTTTGGGTGATCTTTTTCCAGACACAGACTATTTAAAAAATTCCCTGGATAACTTGGAAGACACTTTATCTCCCCCTTCAAAATCATAGAGATTGTGAACATCCATCAACTTCTGATAATTCCTCTCATTCCTGGGGAGCATAACGTCTGCTTTATGCCTTTGCCATCTCTACCAGAAATCCCAGAGAGGAAGTCAGCTTTTAAGATTTAGAAAGAAGGAATTCCCTGGTGGGCCTGTGGCTAAGATAACATACAGGCCACTACCAAGGGCTTAGCCTTGAATATGTGCTCAGTCGATGACAGATGCTACTACCAGCTACTAATTATACTTTATTCTGAAGTCTCAGCATAATGGTATAAAAAGTATAATGGTAGTAGTTTGTAACAGCATCCATCATTCATTGACCACTTACTCAAGGCCAAACCCTATAGTAGCAGAATGTACATTATCTTATTAATCTTCAAAACAGCTGTGTAGAATAGGTATTATTAGCCCTGCTTTGCAGATTAAGTGTGCTAAAATAGCTACCCAAACTACTCAAAGCCAAGATGTATTCAGACACAATGTGTGAGAGCTACTTTCCTATCTCTAGAAAACACTAGAAGATATAGTAAATTTTCAGAAGTTGCTGATGGAAGTCTTGGAAAAACTGTGCCTAGTTGTGAGACATGGAAAAAGGGAGTGGTGTACCATTAAGTCAATCTCAGCTATTCATATATGGTGAGTCACTAGTCATTAAAGATGGTTGTCAGACAAATCATCTCCCAGCTGAGGCAATTATACCTGATCTGCTCATCTTGCTTTTCCCCTTTTACTTCTTCCCAAACACTTGCTAAGCAATAAATTCATTTCCAGCTCCGAATTTATTATTGAAACTTGATATAATTTTGATTTTGACCCTTAAATTTCCACAAGTCATGGCTCACATTCTCCAGGGGAATTCAAGTAAACAGTTGACTGAAACTGACCTCAGGATTCTTGCAATCTCACATCTCCGAGCCTGACAAATGACCCTCTATAGAAGGAAGGTGGGTCATTTCTCTATTTGATGAAAGTGAGACTAGGGAAAAATGTAGGAAATTTGTAGTACGTATGGAATGCAAATCTATTCTAAAAAACATATTAAAAATGTTTTAAGCATAATTCTCATGCTGAATTCTTTGATGAGAAATTAAAACTGTTCATCTTAAGTTATAAAAAAATTGTTCTTGCTTACTAATAGAACCAGTTTATAGAACCTCAGCTTTAGCCCCAGCTCCAAGTCATGAAATAGAACAAATTAGATATACAACAGATACCAATCCAGTTTGAAGAAAACAAGTGATTCTTTTCCAGCTCTGTATTCACTAGGCACTGAAATGTTCCTTTTCTATTATCAATCATGTTTTATAGAAATATGAAAACAGGATTCCTAAAAGATGTAAATACAGCATTTATATCAAACCATCTCTCTTAAATACCTATTTGAATTCTCTTTTTAATTTCCCTTTCTCATCTCAAGGAACATTCACTAGCAAATTATGTATCACCCTTTTTTGCCAGAGAGTTTTATGCATGCTTAGATTAGTCACTTAGTCATAGCTTTTACAAAATTCTAGTGAGGAAAGTCTACTTATGTCTTTGTTATTGTCTGGTGATAATATCATCTTCAGAAGTATATCATCTTCAAATTCACCCTCTGAATTTTTGGAGCCCTCAGAAAGCACACACTGGTTGTGATAAGATCTGTGTCTCAAGACAGGCTAATATGGAAATTGTGGGTACTATACTGGAAACTTCATAAGATTTTTTCCAAAAGTCATGATAAAATGCTGTTCTTTACTGTCGGTAGAGGATGATGGAAAGAACACTAGACTAAGAGTTCAAGAGATGAGTTTATGAGTTTAAGAGCAGTGGACCAAGAGTCCAAAGAGATGAGCTATGCTTGCAGTGTCAACATGGACAAATTATTTCACAGCTTTGGGATTTCACTTGCTTAAATTATCTAGGGGGTTGGAATTGTCATTTTCAGCTCTGAAAATATAAGCAAATGTGATAGAAGATGGTCCTTTTATCAATTTGTCTTTTAACTTTTAACCCCTTATTTATCAACTTATCATTTTCCTAAACATTTTGAAGAGTCCTCTTAACACTCCTCGGAGGAGGCAATGGCACCCCACTCCAGTACTCTTGCCTGGAAAATCCCATGGACGGAAGAGCCTGGTAGGCTGCAGTCCATGAGGTCGCTAAGAGTCAGACACGACTGAGCGATTTCACTTTCACTTTTCACTTTCATGCATTGGAGGAGGAAATGGCAACCCACTCCAGCGTTCTTACCTGGAGAATCCCAGGGACGGGGGAGCCTGGCAGGAGGCCGTCTATGGGGTCGCACAGAGTCGGACACGATTGAAGCGACTTAGCAGCAGCAGCAGCAGCAGCATAACACTCCTACTCACCACACCTTCTACTCAAGATCACTTTTTTTTAGCTATCTAAACTTTTATTTCTCAGCAATTTTGTTCAACATGTTCTGGCTTTGGGATCTTTGCTGTGTAATACTTGGTAAAATTTGGATTGTAGGGATGGGACATTCTGGTGGGCATTTTAAACCTTCCATTACCTGACCCTCTCTTTCAACACTCAGCCATTCTCATTTATATCTAAGGCTGTTGTGAGCTTGAAGAGAGAGAAATAGAACACCTAACTATTCTTTCTTCACGCTGGTTCAGCTGTAATAAACATAATTAAACTTTGGATAATTTGGTGTCTAAGGGCACATATTTCACGTTTTTCATTGCTTGTTCTCAGCCTTAAAGGAAGGGATGACCATAGCACACACTCACTGAACAAAGCTGGCCCACCTTGGACATGTATGAAGTTAGAGATCAGATAGTTTAACTCAGTATCATAGGCAAGGCTCCTTCACAGACTGTCTCAAGAGGTTAATCAGAGAATGTGCATGTTTCATTCTACATATGAGTAAGTTCACAAACCTATACCAGAATACCTGGTAGTATCTGGATCACACTGTGTAAAATGTCCAATGATAATTACTTAACAATTTGTTGCTATCATTTTTACATTTTTTGAGGTTTCCCTCAATTTTATTTACTACTCTTTACTTAGAAACAAATGGATGTACAATCTTGGTATGATAGTTTTTCCAGAGTGGAAAATCCCCCACAGAATATGACCAACTATAAATAACTTTTTTCCTATGATGCTATTCATATTCATAGGTTAGTATATAACCTCATTTATATTTGTACTTTTCATATCAATTTTAAATTCTCCATCCCATAAGATGTACATGACTCTGTGTCCTTCCACCTCCCAATGGAAAAGAGTAGAGACTATCACTCTATGTTATAGTCAGAATGGGCTTCGTCTAGATGTCGAGTGCTATGGTAGGGAGGGAGAGGGGTTTTTGTGCTCCAGCAGTTTATTGGCTCTCAGACGATGAGTCAACCATTTCAGACTGTTGGAGGGGAAGGGCCATCTACAGGAGAAAATCACTACCTAGTCATCCTCAGAGGGGCCCACGTGTGGTGCGCTCCCTCCATAAGAGCCTCTGGTCTCTCCTTCCTGCTGGAAAGAGTCCTTTTGTCTCACAAGGACACAGGGAGAAAAGGACTGTCTGCATAGTCCAGAAACTTCTGCAACCGATGTCAAAAAGAAGAAATGAAAAGGAATCTTGAAAGTCTTTAGAGAAGATCAAAATGCACTGGCTCTTTTGACTCAGAGAAACAAGCGGAAGTTTCTATTTCCATGGAGCCTGCCTAAATGCTCCCCTCATAGAGAAGAGGAAGCAGCAGCCTTATGGGCTCCTAAAGGTGGCCAAACTCCAGCTTTAAGGAAAAGCTGACCTAGAGGGCCCCTTTTGGATGGCAGCTGAGATGTATTTTGCTTTGGGAAACTTTGCCAGGTCCCTGGGCTGGGCAGCTCTGACCTCCTAAAGTCACATGTTACACTTTGCCAAGGCATGTGGAGGTCTTTAGGGATCCCAAGGAGACTCATGAGTTCCATCCATCCTGACACTCTCAAAAGTCTAGGTCTAGCAGAGCTCCATTCATATGGAGAGGAGCTTGTGAGGTTCCTTTTCGTTTTGCAAGCCAGCAAACCAGGTGAGGTTAGGACAACCACAGAGCAAAGAGAAGGCTCATGAGACTTAAACTCATGACCTCATTTCCATTAGCACTAATTCAGCCCAGGGCACAGCAACACAGTGTTCCCAAGCAGAACTCATGACTGTTTTTATAGCAGATTCCTTGTTTTTCGAAGAGTAACGTGTGGAAATACTGTTGGAGTGAGTGAAAGTCACTCAGTCATGTCCGACTTTTCGCGACCCCATGGATAGTGCATGGAATATACCAGGCCAGAATACTGCAGTGGGTAGTCTTTCTCTTCTTCAGGGAATCTTCCCAACCCAGGGATCAAACCCAGGTCTGTCACACTGCAGATGAATTCTTTGTCAGCTGAGCCACAAGGGAAGTCCAAGAACACTGGAGTGGGTAGCCTATCCCTTCTCCAGGGGAAATACTATATAGAGAGATGGTTTCTTGATTGGTCATAGAAGTAAAGATTCTTTTGTTATGCTTCTCTGGATTAAGAAAAAGAGAGAGCAATGTTATAAAATACAACAGCCCCAGTGATGTGTTTAGGTCACCCCAAGACAGGCAAATGAATAGGCAGTGGAGTAGGGTAAGTATAGACTATGTGTAATTTACAGTTAGCTATTCCAAACTATGGAAGTATTTTGTTTCCATTTTGGAAGAGAAAATAAAGTTCTTATTTCTTTGGACTTCCAGAGAAATATCCTATTTAGAACACAGCTTAAGCAGCCATGGAAGTAGGAAATACTTATAATTTGTATTGCCTGCTTGCTAGTCTTATTTTCTTCCTTTAATTTTTCTTCCTTGCCTGCTTGTAAAGGGTGTGAATGTGAGGCTCCAAATTTCCTGTCACTCCTAGAGCAAAGTGTTTGGATAGTGTCTAAGGTGTTAAGAACTCAATATGTTTAAAAGAATAGCTCATTCGTCCTCTCGGGAATAGTTATGACAGAAAATTAATAAAATAGATGGAAAGGACCATGCTTTACACACAGGCAAGGGACAGCATTCCTGGTATTTGTCAAATTATGTCATGTGAAAATACAGTATTTTAACAGTAAAGATCATGATATAAAACACACACACACAAAACACACACACCCACACCCATTCACTACAATAACAAAGTATACATAAGCGAACAGGAAGACAAAGAGAAATGTCTTGCATGATGGAGATGTAAGTTTTTCTTTTACACTTCTTAAAAAAGATATAGGTGTATAATTATTTGTCCTTTGTACACACACACACACACACACACACGATATCTGATAGAGCCTAAAACACCAAAGATCAAGGTATCCTGGCAGTAAGGGGAGGGAAAACTAGACTTTTGGTGGATTATGTTTTTTTCTCACTCATCTAACCTGCATCACAGCAATAGCTCCTTGTCCCTTCTTGTGGCCCAGAGTATGGTAACCTTTGTTTCTAAAGGTCCCTGAACCGGGATGCCTGATACATTCCACCTAGCAGAAATACTGCTTGTACAACACTTTTGACATCTGTACTCTTCTGTAATTTAATTAATCTCTTCTACTTACAAACACACAATCCACAGAAAACCTGAGTGGAAATTGGGTGGTGGTGGTGGTTGGTAGTGGGGTGTTATTCTACTAATCTAACACAATCCTGAAAGGCCAAATCAGTAATTCAACAGCAGACTCAAAAAAAAAAAAAAGTGTGATTTATAGGCATTCTCATCTCACACCATTTCCTGTCAAAGAGAGTAATAGCTATTGGGTACAATAAGAACCAAAATATTTTGATTCAAAGAATGATGAAAATGGCTGGAAAACCTATTCATATTCAAGTAAATCTGTGGATTGGAATAATTCTAATCTAACATATCCTTCTTTATGCATAAGATCCAGAATAACAGCAAATGTTTTCAATGTGCTAACCATAGGCCAATTTAGTAATTTTGTCTTTCATATGTGGTGACTCATATAAACCTCATAACACCACAAAGTAGCCAGTACTATGATATTGATATTAAATACGAACAAACAGAAACAGGAAGCTTAACTTACTTGGCTAAGATCACACAACTGGGCGGTGGCTAGAACTCAGACCTAGGCTGTGCTTGTAAAATCAGTCCCTTTTTTTCCCTGAAGATGAATGGATTCCTTTTTCTGAAAAAGAACAGTATCTGTCATTTATCTCATGTCTATGAAAAATAAATTTTCAGTGATTTAAATGTAATAGCTGACATTTATCAAGTGCTCCCTCTGTGTCAGGGAACTTTTAAGCTCTTTGCTGAAATATCTCACTATTGGCTGCAATAATCCTTTGAGGTATTATTACCTCCGTTTTAAAGACAAGGAAACTGAGGATGAGAGAACGAATAACGTGTCTAAATTACAAAAAGTAAAAGGAACACAGGATTTAGGTAGTTAGATTCCAGGGCTCATATCCTTTACCATTACTTTCCATATTCAGTGAGTTAGTCAACCACCCATGTTTACTGAACACTCAGCTCAGAGTGCTTGCAATGCAGGAGACCCGGGTTCCATCCCTGGGTTGGGAAGATCCTGGGGAGAGGGGGATGGCTATCCATTTCACAATTCTTGCCTGGAGAATTCCATGGACAAAGGAGCTAGATGGGCTACAGTCCATAGGGTCGCAGAGTCGGACAAAACTGAGCAACTAACACATGTAGTTTAGAGTTAAACTGAAGGGTATCTCCCCCTTGAGATGGTATTGCTGTCCCCTTGGGGATGTAGAGTTTGTCTGATACCATGAAGAATGAAGTCCAGGAAGCACCAATAATTAGGACCATTTAAAGCCCATGAAGATTGACTATCAGATAATAGTTCTTTCCCATGTATTCTGACTAGCTGCAGATTTATACCCTGCACTCTCTGCCAAAGCCTTCTTGGACTTATTATTAATGTTTGAGTATGCCAAGACATGCCAAACTTATATGAGTAACTATCCCTGTCTTGTAATGTGGTAGAGTTGTTACTATTTCTCTCAATGATTACGTTCTGGGCAGGAAGATGACATCACGTTAACTAGATAAGGTAAAATTTACCTGTGAACTTTGTTCAACATGGTATTCTTGATGTATTCTTTGTAGAAAGGGGAGAAGCTAACAACAGGAATGAATAAATTAAACACTGACATTTTAGAAAGAGAATAGACTGATAGTTGATTGTCAGGGACTTTACCACCAATAATCTGGATGACCTTACATTTCCTGTAATATTTAAAATCCAGAATTATGCATAATGGCGGGGTTGGGTTCAATGATCTATAGAAGAGACTTCTATTTCTAATATTTAAGTGCTTTATAAATAAGAGGTATATTGTAAAGGAAGATTGGGGAGATTGAGAAGAATGGTGGTGATAGTTTGTGGATATGGACATACAATGAAAAGGCAATTTATAAAGTAAATTAAATCTTTAGAATAGATTATATTAGTAGTCTAGGGATGCCAAGCTGCTGAGTCTCTGCCAGTAGCAGTTTATGTTTGATCATGCACTAGCTAATCAGTTAGCATGTCAATTCATCCTTAGCAGTTTTTATCAGGCCTGGACAGGGTAGGTGAAGACTGTTTATGGGATCAAATCAAGATGGTTGTAATCAGGAATCAGTCTTACAGCCAGGAGTTGAGAGACTATGGGTCCAGTTGAAAAGGCAAGGCTAGCAGCTAAGGCAGAAGATATAGACTAAGAATTCAAGTTCAAATGGGTTCGTAAATATCAGACCCTGTGTAAGTATTTGGTCGCTGTGTCAAGCTTCATTCCTTCTAGGCCCTACAGGCTCATGACACCAAGTCAGTGAGCAAGTCTGATCAAAAGCACCCACTGCTGAGAAATAGAAAAAGCATCTGATTAGAAACAAAGCAAAACAAAAACCTAAGTTCAAATCCTGCTCCAATATCACTGTCACAATAGAAATGTTAATTAATTTCTCTGAAAAGCAGTTTTTTTACAACAGCAAAATGGGTGTGACCTTCCTCCAAGAGAGTTTAAGTATTAAATTAGGTCTGTACATGAAATTGCCCCCAAACTAAAATACACCACACGCAATGAAAATCGGCTATGAATGCTGTATTTCAACTGACAACTCAGACAAGAACTCTTTCAGGAGATGGAGTCTCTTCCCTTTCTGATTTACATGATGCCTAGACATTTGAAAGTTAGCTAGACTCTTCAAAGTTCTATTAAAAATCCCTGTTATAGCAAAAGATCATTCATAAACACTCAGACAGTTGAAAGAGCTTAGGATAAGAGTATGCTAAGGACTCAGTGTGGAATTAATAGGAAGATTTCAGCTGTGCAAAAAGATCTGAATACATACTGAAGTTCTATACGACCAGATCTGAGCAGACTGTGTCCTCTGAAGACCAGAGAAATTACTTTCCACCATAGTAATCGGTGTGGAGACTTGGGGAGGCAGGGGTGGTGGATCTCAAACAGCAGTAGCTGGCCAGAGAGACAGAGGGGCCAAGGCCAAGAGCACTGGACCTGGAAACACATGAGCTACCAAGTGCTAGTGATGACCGTGCTGCTCATCTAATGTGACCTTGCAGAAAAGTTCAGTGCCCATACTACACTTGTGAAGTGAGGGCTGGGACCAGGCGACCTCCAATGTTTCTACCGGTTGTAAGACTATGATTCTGCAAAGTGACTGTGCCTGGTATTTGTCCATCAGATTTCACTGTTCAAAGCATGTTTGCAACTGTTAATCACTGATTCTATTTGAGACAGGCATGGCGTATATTTTTATCTGTATTTTATAGATAGAGAGGTAGGCACTTGGAGGTCGCGGTACCCATCAAGTTTCATTTTGGGGCCTGAGTCAGGATCCAGATTCAGAAACACTTAGTTGATTTTTTTAAATTATGTCAGAGTTGAATATGTTTCCCTTTAAGGATTCTTGGCAATTATAAATTATTTTGAACTATCATGTGATATGGTGGCTGCTATGGAAACTGCATTAATACATGAAGCATGCAAAGCTTGTCACCACATCAGATGGTGCTGCCCTTTGGCTATGCTAACTTACTCATCTGGCTTTTTTTTTTTTTTAATAATTTTCTTTCTTATTTTTTCCCAAACACATGCACATTATGCTTATAACCCAAGAAATCTCATTGTGAAGTGACTCATTCTTACAAAATGTATTCAATGACTTGGAACAAAAGATTCTGGTAGAAACACAACCTGGAAAAAATATTCTATTTAAAAATATATACATAGTATTCATTTTGTATTTCTGTGCCTCAACTAAAATGTTGAAGCTATGGAAGAAAAATTAATGAGCTGGCATAATGTTTATATTAAAATTGAAAAGGAAAGACATGCAATAGTTTAAGTATGATTTTTTTCAATTTAAATAATATATAAAGATATTTAGTATGTCTGCGTTCTGACCAGGCTATGCATTTTTAAACTTGGCATACATTTGTGAAATACTGGCATTTATAAGCATCAATGAATCTTAAAAGAGTAGTCATTGCTTTTATATCTGTACAGACTATTAAATATAAATATATATTACATATAGGCATATAATATTTATAATATCTATAAACAGTTACCACCTGCTATAGACTGAGTATTTGTGTTCCTCAGAATTCATATGTTAAAATCTAACCTCCACTGTAATGGTATATGAAGGTGGGCCTTTGGGAGTTAGTGAGGTCATGAAGGTGGAGCCTTCATAAATGGGATTAGTGTTCTGTTAAGAAGAGACCCCAGAGAGATCCCTTGCCCCTTTTAGCATATGAGGACAAGGAGAAAAGACTGTAGAGTGTGAACCAGGAAGCAGGACCTTGCCAGATACATAATCTGCTGGCACCTTGATTTTGAACGGCCCAGCCTCCCAAACTATGAGAAATAAATTTCGATTATTTATAAGCCACTCAGTCTACAGTATTGTTATAGCAGCCTGAAAAGACAAAGATACCACCTACACATGCTCCAAAGCTTGATATTCGTGTTTTGAATGCTAGAGCACTCTGTCTTAAGTGTGATTTAATTGTTTTGAAATTGCCCCTGTTCTACCCCTCAAACTAGTGGAGATGTAGATCCATAAATTATATGGACCAGTAGTATTTACTTTTTCCTGCATTCACTGCTCTCAGGCAAACCCTTGTATCCTCATTTCTTGGGCCTCTTACTTGTTACCTTGTGATGCCAACTTTGGTTGAAGTGGTAAATAGTCAGTACTATGTATTTCTTGGTGCCAATTTATAGGCTATTATAGAAAATTGTCAAGCTTTTACCTGGGGCCAAGTTATGGTGGAGGTAATGAAGATAATGGCAACCTCCTTCAAAAGGTCCCATGCATGCACTGCTGCACTCAGTGGCCCCAGCCCTGCAGCAGGCCACCACTGACCCACGCCTCCGCTGGAGTCTCCTGGACACTTCTGGGCAAGTCTGGGTCCGTCTCTTGTGGGGTCACTGCTTCTTTCTCCTGGGTCCTGGTGCATATAAGTTTCTGTTTGTGCTCTCCAAGAGTCTATTTCCCAGTCTTGCTAAGTTCTGGCAGCTCTATGGTGGGGTTAATGGTGACCTCCTCTAAGAGGGCTTATGCTATACCCAAGTCTGCTGCACCCAGAGCCCCTGTCCCTGTGGCAGTCCACTGCTGACCCGTACCTCCACAGGAGATGCTCAAACACAGTTCCATCTCAGTCTCTGTGGGGTCCCTGGGTCCTGGTGTCCACAAGGTTAGAGCCCTCTGAGCATCTCTGGAATGGGGTTTGATTCTAAACTCAAATTTGCCCCTCCTACCTTCTTTCTGGGGCTTCTCCTTTGCCCTTCGGCAAGGGGTATCTCCTTACAGCCCTACAGGTAAATAGCAGGGAGGGAACCCAGCTCCACCCATCAACAGAAAACTGGATTAAAGATTTACTGAGCATGGCCCCGCCCATCAGAACAAGACCCAGTTTCTCCCTCAGTCAGTCTCTCCCATCAGGAAGCTTCCATAAGCCTCTTATCATTCTCCATCAGAGGACAGACAGACTGAAAACCCACAATCACAGAAAACTAAACAATTTGATCACATGGACCACAGCCTGTCTAATTCAATGAATCTATGATCCATGCTGTGTAGGGTCAAGATGGACTGGTCACAGTGGAGAGTTCTGACAAAATGTGGTCCACTGGAAAAGGGAATGGCAAACCACTTAAGTATTCTTGAGAATCCCACGAACAGTATGAAAAGGCAAAAAGATAGGACACCGAAAGATGAACTCCCCAGGTCAGTAGGTGCCCAATATGCTACTGAGATCAGTGAAGAAACAACTCCAGAAAGAATGAAGAGACAGACCCAAAGCAAAAACAACACCCAGTTGTGGATGTGACTGGTGATGGAAGCAAAGTCTGATGCTGTAAAGAGCAATACTGCATAGGAACCTGGAATGTTAGGTCCATGAATCAAGGTAAATTGGAAGTGGTCAAACAGGAGATGGCAAGAGTGAACGTCAACATTCTAGGAATCAGCGAACTAAAATGGACTGGAATGGGTGAATTTAACTCAGGTGACCATTATATCTACTACTGTGGGCAAGAATCCCTTAGAAGAAATGGAGTAGCCCTCATAGTCAACAAAAGAGTCTGAAATGCAGTACCTGGATGCAATCTCAAAAACGACAGAATGATCTCTGTTCATTTCCAAGGCAAACCATTCAATATCACGGTAATCCAAGTCTATGCCCTGGCCAGTAAGGCTAAAAGATGTCCTTTTCATTATAGGGGACTGGAATGCAAAGTGGGAAGTGAAGAAACACCTGGAGTAATAGGAAAATTGGGCCTTGGCATACAGAATGAAGCAGGGCAAAGGCTAATCAAGTTTTGCCAACAGAATGCACTGGTCATAGCAAACACCCTCTTCCAACAACAGAAGAGAAGACTCTACTCATGGACATCACCAGATGGTCAAACCAAAATCAGATTGATTATATTCTTTGCAGTCAAAGATGGAGAAGTTCTATACAGTCAGCAAAAACAAGACTGTGGCTCAGATCATGAACTCCTTATTGCCAAATTCAGATTAAATTGAAGAAAGGAGGGAAAACCACTCAACCATTCAGGTATGACCTAAATCAAATCCTTTATGATTATACAGTGGAAGTGACAAATAGATTCAAGGGATTAGATCTGATAGACAGAGTGCATGATGAACCATGGACAGAGGTTCATGACACTGTACAGGAGACAAGGATCAAGACCATCCCCAAGAAAAATAAATGCAAAAAAGGAAAATGGCTGTCTGATGAGGCCTTACAAATAGCTGTGAAAAGAAGAGAAGTGAAAAGCAAAGGAGAAAAAGAAAGATATACCCATTTGAATGCAGAGTTCCAAAGAACAGCAAGGAGAGATAAGAAAGCCTTCCTGAGTGATCAGTGCAAAGAAACCCAGGAAAACAATAGAATGGGAAAGACTAGAGATTTCTTCAAGAAAATCAGAGATACCAAGGGAACATTTCATGCAAAGATGGTCTCAATAAAGGACAGAAATGTTATCAACCTAACAGAAGCAGAATATATTTAGAAGAGGTGGCAAGCATACACAGAAGAACTATACAAAAAAGACCTTCATGACCCAGATAATGACCATGGTGTGATCACTCACCTAGAGCCAGATATCCTGGATTGGGAAGTCAAGTGGGCCTTAGGAAGCATCACTATGAACAAAGCTATTGGAGGTGATGGAATTCCAGTTGAGCTATTTCAAATCCTGAAAGATGATGCTGTGAAAGTGCTGCACTCAATATGCCAGCAAATTTGGAAAACTCAGCAGTGGCCACAAGACTGGAAAAGGTCAGTTTTCATTCCAATCCCAAAGAAAGGAATGCCAAAAAATGCTCAAACTGCCGTCCAATTGCACTCATCTCACATGCTAGTATAGTAATGCTCAAAATTCTCCAAGCCAGGCTTCAATAGTACATGAACTGTAAAATTCCAGATGTTCAAGCTGGTTTTAGAAAAGGCAGAGGAACCAGAGAGCAAATTGCCAACATCCACTGGATCATTGAAAAAGCAGGAGTTCCAGCCTTTGACTGTGTGGATCTCAACAAACTGTGGAAAATTCTGAAAGAGATGGGACTACCACACCACCTGCCTGCCTCCTGAGAAATCTGTATGCAGGTCGAGAAGCAATAATTAGGACCAGACATGGAACAACAGACTGTTTCTGAATAGGGATATGAGTACATCAAGGCTGTGTATTGTCACCCCGCATATTTAACTTATATGCAGAGTACATCATGAGAAACACTGGGCTGGATGAAGCACAATCTGGAATCAAGATTGCCAGGAGAAATATCAATAACCTCAGATATGCAGATGACACCACCCTTATGGCAAAAGGCAAAGAAGAACTAAAGAGGCTCTTGATGAAAGTGATAGAGGAAGAGTGAAAAACTTGGCTTAAAGCACAACATTCAGAAAACTAAGATCTTGGCATCCAGTCCCAACACTTCATGGCAAATAGATGGGGAAACAGTGGAAACAATGACAGACTTTATTTTTTTGAGCTCCAATATCATTGTATATGGTGACTGCAGTCATGAAATTAAAAGATGTTTGCTCCTTTTAAGAAAAGTTATGACCAACCTAGACAGCAGATTGAAAAGCAGAGACATTACTTTGCCAACAAAGGCTTGTCTAGTCAAGGCTATGGCTTTTCCAGTAATCATGTATGGATGTGAGAGCTGGACTATAACGAAAGCTGAATGCCGAAGAATTGATGCTTTTGAACTGTGGTGTTGGAAAAGACTCTTGAGAGTCCCTTGGACTGCAAGGAGATCCATCCTAAGCGAAATTAATCCTGAATGTGTGTTGGAAAGTCTGATGTTGAAGCTGAAACTCCAATCCTTTGGCCACATGATGCAAAGAGCTGACTCATTTGAAAAGACCCTGATGCTGGGAAAGATTGAAGGCGGGAGGAGAAGGGGATGAGAAAGGATGAGATGGGTGGATGGCATCATAGATTCAATGGACGTGAGTTTGAATAAACTCTGGGAGTTGGTGGTGGACCAGGAGGCCTGGCGTGCTGCAGTCCTTGGGGTTGCAAAGAGTTGGACACAACTGAGGAACTGAACTGAACTGTGAAACTTTTATTTGTATTTCTGATTATAATGAGTTGGATTTTTATATGTCTGTTAATTATATGACAAAATAATTAGCCTTGAGTTTGGCCATTTTGCTTATTGATTTATATTAATGATTTAGATATAAAAGGAATTAAACATTTAATAGAATGGAAAATGCTAATATTTGATATATTAAAGGTTTAAATTTTATGTAATAGGTAAGTCTATTTTGTCTTCATACATATTATAATGATTTCATTCTTAGAAGATTATCTTCCACATTGAAAAATTTGCATGTATTTTATAGTTTTAGATGCTACCTTTAAACTTTTCATCATTTCAATATATTTTCAATATAATGCCAACTGAGAATTGGCTTTTGTTTTCAAAAGAATTTTTCCAACACAATGTTAAACATAATATATCCTTTTCTTATGGATCTGTGACATTTTACACCCTATATGAGATTCTACTATTTATCCTAGAGTTTCTCTAGTATCTGTCTCTCAGTTCTTAAGACACTGCCACACTATATTACCTATTGCACCTTCAAAATAAAGTTTATAATCCGATAGCATAATTCCTTCCTTAACATGACACAAGTCTCATTTAATTTTTCCAGATAAGCTCAGTAAATCCTCACCCTCAATCAATATTCCCAATGTTTTTCCTGTTTCATTTCTACTTACTTTATTTGTTCTGCCTTATTTTTAATATTTATCTCAAACTTGTAAAAAGTTGCCAGAAATAGTACATACTGAACTCAGAATTTATAGAACTGTTTTTACAGAGCACCTTGGATGAATAAGAGTTAACACTGGGCAGGAGTTCAGAAAGACATTGCAGTCCAGGTTCGATGCAGGATACTGGATGCTTGGGGCTGGTGCACTGGGACGACCCAGAGGGATGGTATGGGGAGGGAGGAGGGAAGAGGGTTTAGGATGGGGAACACATTTATACCTGTGGCGGATTCATTTTGATATATGGCAAAACCAATACAATATTGTAAAGTTAAAAAATAAAATTAAATAAAAAAAAAAAACAGAAAGACATTGCAAAAGTTGTTCTGAGTTCATGCAACTTGAAAAATGGACAATTGAATACAGAATTTTTTTTTTTTTAAAGCAAGAGTGGTAGCAATAAAGAATTAATATCTTGTACTGGGAAGGCATGAAATGTTTAACTGGTAAGTTCAGATATATTACTCAATTCGAGTATCCTTAGCCCCAAGAGCAAGAAATTTCTTTACCTTGGGAAATTTGCTTGCAATCACACTAACATGGTATAGAAGATTTGCACTGAACAAAGTTACAAGCAAGACTCATATCTCTAGCAGTTATGGCATTGCATGCTCTCATAGGAATTATGAGACCAATGGAATTATGATTTGGGGTCTTTAATGGAGGAAAGAAATCAATATTTTTTCAAATGTCACATTTATGAGGCAGTGAAGTATCACAGATAAACTAAGATTTGAAACCAGATTCCCCTATGTACTGGTAGTTTGATAATGGACAGTTCCTGAGCCAATCTGCTTTTAGTTTCCTCATTCAAAAAATAGTTTGTAAGGAATGTAAAAAAGATTAAAGGACATAATGAAATGATTTACGAACTAGGAGCACTTGAAACACAGTACTAATAAATGTTAATTATGCGTTACAATTAATGAGAAATTTTTAAGCAAATGGGGTCACACAGAGTCGGACACGACTGAAGCGACTTAGCAGTAGCAGCAGCAATACTAGGACATCAAGAAATCACTGCTATGGGTTATAAAAACATGGAAAAAACAGCTCATAGACAAGAAAAGTCAGATCTAAAGAGAATCAGGACAGGGACAAATCTAACTGATCCTTTCTAAAGGAATTTAATACATTCATAGAAAGATCAACATTGAAACATTTAGTCTTATAAAAGATAGGACTTCTTGTAAATGGTGCTCAACTCTCTAGAACTTTGTTTAAATTAAGCTGTTTGAAACTGGAAATGTAAGTGATTACATTTGTTTGAAACAAAGGCCAGCCCTAAAAATAACAGGAACAAAAAGGTGTATATATGAAAGATCCCTGTGTGTAAGGGAGACAAAGTATAGGGAAGTGGTCATTTTGGACATACACCCAAGAACATCAAGACAGAGAAAGGTTCAAAAAACAAAGAAATTCATTTGCCAACAGAAATATCTTCAATCTAAAGAAATTTGTTTTCTGTATTGGGAAAGTATAAGCTATGTCATTAAATTTGTCCCCAAGATGTATCACAAGTTCCATAACATTTGCAGTGAAACATGCATTATGGACTGTAGAAAAAAGAGGTCCTAAGTTAATAACCAATCAGATAATTACAGGAGAGAAATGGAAAAAGTGGAACTTATTTTAAAACTTATGGCCTGATTAAAAACCTGAAGAAACAAAACAAAAAGCAGTGCTGTGACCATTTGTCTCCAGTGATACAGAAGTAGTTGAAGTAATTTCTGAACAGATTAATAGCAAATGTCCTCACAGAAGGTATAAAATGTACCATAGCTTTTTCAGATAAGTTATCAACACCCAGAAGGGAAATTTATAACTCTACTAAGAGAGTTAGAGAATTATCAGAGTAAGACAACATCCTGAAAAAGATAAGAGATGGAAAATATTATTGAGTCGATGTGCCTAAGTTCTAAATATACTCAAAGACAATAGCAATTAGTTAAAAAATGTTTGGACCTGGGACTTCATTTTCTGTAGAACTGACAATTCTGTTCTTACATATAAATTATAATAGAAGAAAGCACTTAAAAAAAAGATTGAAATTAAGAAAATGATGTTCCTTAAAATGTAAACAGTAAGTTCTTAGACAGGACATCTCATCAGGTGATATTTCAAGAATGTGTAAACTCCTTTGATGTCCACAGGAGTTACCAGGATTGATTGACCTTATGACATTGCCATTCAAATACATTTCATAGCAAAATGAGATACTGAGAAGCAAAAAATAAAGAAGAAGAAGAAAAGGGGGCAGGGAGGGGGAGAAAGAGAAGTTAATGAATTCATTAATTGTGATACTCATCAGATGACCAAAATACATTTCTCAGATATATTTGGTCTTCATTCATAGTTCTTGCCACACAGCTCCCCAAACCCTTGGGTTTTCTCCCATCACAATTGGGTTTATGTTAATGAAGGTGACTTTTGGATCCCACCCCAGGGTGGGCCAGTTGCCAGGAGAACCAAGCATGTGAGTAGAGGATTGGACTTTCAGTCCCATCACCTGATTTTCCAGGAGGGGAGAGCGAGGCTTGAGGTTCAATCAATGACCATTAGCCAATGACTTAGTCAGTCATAACTATATGATGTTGGAGTATGAAATATCAATCCATTTCAGTATTCTTGTCTGGAAAATTCCATGGACAGAGGAGCCTGGCAGGCTACAATCCATGGGTTGCAAAGAGTTGGACATGACTGAGCACGCATATGCATGCGACTATATAATGTAGCCTCTATAAAACCCCAAAGGACAGCTCTTTGGCCCTTTTCAGAGAGTTTCCACATTGGGGAGCCAGAACACTTCCACATGCCACTGTGCTGAGCCCCAACTTCCACAAGGACGTACGATTCTTTGTTTGGGACCTATGTATCTCTTTATCTGGTTATTGATTTGTATAATTTAATACCCTTTTATAATAAATTGGTTATTGTATGAATAAACAGATTTTCTTAAGTTTCTGAGTGAGCCATTCTAGCCAATTAATTGAACCTGAGGAGAGGATCAAGGAGACTACTGACCTAGAGCCGGTAGCTCAGAAGCACAGGTAAAAACCTGGGCTTGCAACTGGCATCTGAAGTGAAGAGTGGTTTTGTGGGCTTGAGGCATCTAGCTGTGGAGTCTGACTCCATCTCTAAGTGCAGTGTCAGAGCTGAGTTCTCCAACACCCTGCTGGCATCTGAGAATTGCTTGTTGGTGTGGAAGCCTCCAAACACACATGTTGGAATTGGATTCAGGAACCCTTTCACTCATTCATTTATTTTATCACTAATTTAGTAAACGTTTACCGAGTGCCTGCTTATATTCCAGTCAGTGTTCTAAGTGCTGGTGATATAATAATTAATGAAGTGTCATCCTCTCAGGTTTTATGGTAGCAATGAAGATGTGCGGGCATGTTCAATCACGTCTGACTCTTTGCAACCCCATGGACTGTAGCCTCCTCTGTCCATAGGATTATCCAGGTGAGAATACTGCAGTGGGTTGCTATTTCCTGTTCTAGGGGACCTTCCTGACCCAGGGATCAAACCCATATCTCTTGTGTCTCCTGCATTAGCAGGTGAATTCTTTATCACTCTGCTACCTGGAAAGCCCACAAAGATGTGACTGTGACTGCACGTAATTTATAATATTAGATAGTAGTAAGTGCTATAAAAGGTATATAGTATATATATATATTTTTATATATATATATATATATATATTAGTATGACATTCACAATGTTAATGAAATCTCAGGAGATAAACATTAGGCCCAATGTAAATAACCCGGAAAAGTAGGCTGAATGTAAATAACCCAAATGAATGTCGCCCAGGAGAATCCCAAGGAAGTTGAGGAAATTTAAGTCAGTATCTATGATAACTCACAGTGTGGCAAATTCTGCAGTGCCCTGCCAGGGCTGACTTACCCCTCTCCAAGCGGGTAGAGAAACAAAATTCCACCGGCTCACAGTGTTTCTGACTCAGTGTTATATACCCTTGGAGCAGGTGCGACGAATGACTGAGGAGATAACACTTAGGCCCAGCCCTTCACACCAGATAGAGACAACTCTCAAGGCCATCACAACGCCAGATCGCCAAGTGAGATCAGCTGAGGCCTGCGCTGTAAACGCACGATTGGTCAGCTCCTGCCTCTTGGTGCCTCCACCCTTAATTCTTTACAGGTGTGTCTCCGAAGGCCTTTCCTGGTAAACATTCTGCCTGAAATTCTCCATCTTGTAATGCGTTTCCAGGGATCCAGTATAACACAGATATACTGAAGCAAGTCAAGCCATTACCTAAGAAGCTTGGTGAAAATTCAGTACAGACTTTTTTCCTTCATGTGCTAATTGGCTATTTGTATATCTTCTTTGGAGAAATATCTATTTAGATTCTCTGCCCATTTTTAAAATTACATTCTCTCTATTTTTTATTATTGAGTTGCAAGATTTCTTTATATATTTTGGGCAAAAACTCCTTTTGAGGTACATGACTGGCAAATATTTTTCTCATTATGTGGGTTGCCTTTTCACTTTTTTAAAAATTGATTTTTAATTGGAGGATTATTGCTTTTCTGTATTGTATTGGTTTCTATCATAGAACGATGTGAATCAGCCATAAACATACAATGTCCCCTTACCTCTTAAACCTCACTCCTACCCCATCCCACCCGTCTAGGCTGTCACAGAGCACTAGCTTGTGTTACACAGCAACTTCCTGTGATCTATTTTACATATGGTAATATATATGTTTTGATGATATTCTCTCAACTCATCCTTTCCTCTCTTTCCCCCACTGTGTCCACAAATATGTTCTCTGTGTCTCTATTCCTACCCTGCAAATAGATTCATCAGTACCATTTTTTCTAGATTCCATATATACACATTAATATACAATATTTTTTTCTCTTTTTGAACTTACTTCACTTGGTATAACAGGCTCTGGGTTTATCCACTTCTAGATACTGACTGACTCAAATTTGTTCCTTTTAATGGTTAAGTAGTATTCTGTTGTATATATGTACTACATCTTCTTTATCCATTCATCTGGCGATGGACGTCTAGGTTGCTTTGGTATCCTGGCTATTGTAAATAGTGCTGCAATGAACTTTGGAGTACGCATATCTTTTTTCAATTATGGTTTTCTCAGGGTATATGCCTTGGAGTGGATTTGCTACATCATATGTTAGTTTTAATCTTAGCTTTTTAAGGAACTTCCATACTGTTCTCCATAGTGGCTGTATCAATTTACATCCCCGCCAACAGTGCAAGAGTGTTCCCTTTTTTCCACATCCTCGCCACCATTATTGTTCACAGATTTTTTGATCATGGCCATTCTGACTGGTGTGAGATGATACCTCTTTGTTGTCTTGATTTGTATTTCTCTAATGATGACGATGTTGAGCAGTTTTTCATGTTTATTGGCCATCTGTATGTGTTTGGAGAAATGTCTGTTTAGGTCTTCTGCCCGATTTTTATTGAGTTGTTTCACTCTCTTTTTAAAAACATTTATTTTTTTATTTAAAAAATTTAAATTTTAAGGTTACTTTCCACTTACAATTATTTCTTAAGTACAGTTTTAATATGAAAGGAAATAAGTACAACATTTGGGGGTAAATTTTGATACTGAAGGAATATGAAACATGCAAATAACATTCACTGAAAACTTGAAACAAGAAACTTGAGCTCACGTCTGTTTAAAAAAATACTTAAAAATTTTTTTCTTTATGCTTAAAAGGGCTATCTACAACTCCTTATCAACACCTTTTAATGATGATCTTGTCAAATAACTGATAGTCACCATCAAGGAAAACCTTTGTTCATACAGATATATGAGATATGATTTAAATATATTTAAAAACTGTTTAAAAATTCAAAACTATTGAAAATATGTTTAATGCTATTAAAGAGATTATTTCCTTCATTAATACTTTAATGATAAAATTTCTTATAATAACTGTAATATATTTCAAATTCATTCAAACTTTTTCAAATCAATAATTTCAAAATAAGGTGAATATTTCAATTGTAGAATACAAAGACATTGCTAGGACTGTAACCCAGCTGCTAGCTTAGATGTCTCTAAAATTGCACTTGGATTGCAAGAGGAATATAATGTATGTAAAGACAGTGTAAGATCCTAGCCCTGACCTTGGCCTATACACCATGCTCTTTTGTGTGCCTGGAACATACAACATGCAGCAGCTCAATGGACTGCACATTCAGAGTGGCTGCTGATATAGATGTCCCAGTGGTAGAGGATTTGCATTCTTATTATAGAGCAGAACCTACTTGATGTTTTATGTGTTCACTGTTCACAGGGACCTTGTGCACGCTTTCTGGCTTGCTTGCTCTGCCTGGACCATTGTCTGAGAAACTCAGGGAGAAAGGACTTCAGTGATTTGTATTTCAGGGCACACCCAGAATCCTTTTGTGGCAGCCCATGGTGTGCTGCATACAAATTGGGTAGCTCAGGGATATACTTCTAGGAGTATATTCTCAGATGACCAATAAAGGATATCAGGGAAATATACAGATCTTAAGCAGTTTAACTGGATAAAGGAACTAAGACTTACAGCCTCAGCAATTTGTGACATTTGTAAAGCCAACAGCAATGAAATTTGCAAGCTGGAAAACAGATGGACCTGTAGTAACTGGCTGAGCATACCTGAAAAAGAGGAATCCTAAGGAAGTGGTGTTCTGAGGCCTGAGAAGCCTCCTGATTCAAAGCAGAGAATTATCAAGAGAGTCAGGAGTAGGTAACACCACGTGCTTCCGGAAATAAAAGTGAAGCGAGAGCAGCTAAAATGAAGAAAACTGGGGGAAACTGCAAAGTAGTTGAAACTCTAGTCCCTCTTCCCTGCTATCCCACTGGATAGAAGACAAAGGACTCATTTCCTGGAAAAGGTAAGACTGAGGATCTTCGGAATGAGCATCAAGTGCAATGAATGAAAATGTCGGTATCACATAGACAGTAGGAGATGCAGTGACTAGATGCATCTGCAGGCTGGGTTAAAGTCCCCAGCTTTCTTTTTCTGTTGAACTCCCAGAATTCTTACAGCTAGAACTTTACCCACCAAGTAGGAAATGAAGAGAACATTCTGGGGAAGGTGACCAGCTCAAAAGAAAAGGAATAAAGACTCTAATACTTGTGCTTCATCCCCCTAGTCAAATTTTAAAGTTCAAAAATCACACACACATGTTCAGTGTTTCCACTCAAAATTTTGGATCATCTCCTTCCTTCATCTGTAGGTTCTCAGTTTTCTCTGCTATCTGGTGACAACTTTCCAAATTAAAGTTTCTATTTCTTCATCTACTGTCATTACTTAGCAGTACTGAGAAAAAAATTGCCCCTTTTCCTGCCCTTTCCCCTGAAACCTGGAGGCTGAAGCTGGAGGACTTGATATAAACTTCAAATAAATAAAAAAAGGTCATATATGAACAACCCTCAGGCCTGCTACTATGTGGGCAACTCAGAAAGTTTAGCAGAATAACCAATGCCATCACCAAAGACATTCAAACTGCAAACCAGGAGATCCACTGGCTGGCCACTGCTGTCTCTGAGTCCAGCATCTAGAAATCTCAACTGACTGTGCTCTGGACTCAGAAACTGGGTTTCCAATTATTAGTGTTTGCTCTTCTTCTATTTTTATAGAAAATGCCTTCGTTAGATGCTTGACTGGTAGTATCACCCAGCAAATATCCTCTGCTAACAAATTCCAGCAGATGCTGCAGTTAATCTTTAATGAATAAAATTTGACCAAATGAGAAATGTCTTAAGTTAGAAGAGACATTCTTCTTTCCATGAACCAGAGGAGAGACTGACCAGGATTCACTCCTTCACCAAACTTTAGTTTGGTTCTTCTGAGCTAGACAAAGCCCCGTGCTTGGGCATGTTGCCCAACAGCCCAGTTTTACCCAGAACCCCCTGACCCTTGGTATCTGATCACCCTCAATAGTTGATGTCTGGTCACCCTGGCTGCTCACTTCATTGAGAATCCTGTTAGATGGGTTTAACCAGAATCCCTTTTGCCTGTCCTGTTTCCTCTTAGTAAGTTTCCACCCCCACTACCTTCCCTCCATCTTCTCTTTGGCTGGAAATTCCCACTTTTTCTTGTATTCAGAATTGAGCCTAGTGCTATACTGAGGTTTCCTTTCTCCTATTGCAACAGTTCTGGAGTGAAATCTTTTTTTTTTTTTTTTTTTTATCATCTCAACTACTATCAGACTCTGGTTTTTCTTTGACAAAGAGAACCATCTGTCTACCGAAACTAAGGAAAGAGATTCCACAGGACTCCTAGGAAGAAATTATTTTATTGTTGAAAAGTTAAGCCTGTGGGAAGCCTCTAGTTTCTGTTTCAGAATTTTTTTTTTACACTTTTGACTTTAAGAAAGATAATTGCTAATACATATTCTATTGTCTTATATTTGGTTGATCACTAGTGTCCGCATCAAAAGAAATGTATTATATAACTTTTTATTTCTGAAATTATGTTGTAAAATTAATTCAACTACTGTATTCTATGAAGGAGAAACAGAATGAAAAGAGATTATGGGTTTTTGTGGCCGTTGTTGTTTGTTTCTTTTCTTTGGTTTGTTTTTTTTTTTTTCTCAGCAGCCAAGAATAATCTCTAAGCCAATAAAAGATTGTGTGATGCTAATGATATTGAGAGAGATCTTATTGATAGTAATCTGTGATTAATTGTAACACAGAAACTAGTTTATGAATGGGTGGCAAAGGGACCTGTAATTACAAAGAAAATCACAGGCAGTTTGCCAGTATCCAAAGTCTATGGAGAAAATGAGAGTGATCCCATGAAGGAAGTATGTAGAGAATCCTGAATTCATGTGAAAGTTTATAATGCCCCTGATACATGGGTTAGTGCCAGTGGAATTTGACTCAGCAGGAATCAAGACCAATATCCTAGGAAATGATGCTTCAGGAAGATGAAAGCACAAGGTAAAAGCTTAGACAATTAGGCGCTCTCATCTACAAAGGAGGCTTGAGACTCATTCCTAAATTTTCTGAAAACAGGAAATCTACCTTTCAGGGAGAACAACACCCATGCTGTTTTGACACTGACTATCCTAGATCAGCAGCATTCACTTGGTAATGGAACCCTTTTCAGATTACTATATTTTAAAAATCAACTCATACAAAAGAAAGCAGAGAAGAATTAGATTCTATTTCTCAAATTGTGCAACTCTTCTCCCCAGGCTTGGTACTGAGAAATGCTGTGATCCAACTCTCACCACCCCCATTCTTAAAATCTAGCATTAACTAAGTTAGAAGAAAAGTATTTAATACGATTGCTTTAGCATCTTCAAAGAGTTTTAGATTGCTTAACACAGAGAGTAGGTCTTGCTTAACACAAGAAAAATCTTGTTTGTGATCGTGTAGATTACTTGGACAAAGTGTAATTGTTGTTTTTAGAATAAAATCTTCATCTAGCGAGGCATCTACAGGCTTCCCTCATCGCTCAGTTGGTAAAGAATCCACCTGCAATGCAGGAGACCCCTATTTGATTCATGGGTCAGGAAGATCTACTGGAGAAGAGATAGGCTACCCACTCCAGTATTCTGGCCTGGAAAATTCCTGGGACTATACAGTCCATGGGGTTGCAAAGAGTCGGACACCACTGAGCGACTTTCACTTTCACTAATCGGTACACTCTGTCTCCTGTAACTACCTCCGCATGTGCAACAGCTGGGAACGTCCTACATATACTGAAAACACAGCACCATACAGACGAATTTTGTTGTTAATGTTGCTTATATCATACAAATAATATATAAATATATATAACAGACCATTCAAAATAAGTGAAGTCGCTCAGTCGTGTCCAACTCTTTGTGACCCCGGGGACTGTAGCCCACCAGGCTCCTCCTTCCATGGGATTCTCCAGGCAAGAATACTGGAGTGGGTTGCCATTTCCTTCTCCAAACAGACCATTCAGATATGAGCTAAATCAAATCCCTTATGATTATATGGTGGAAGTGACAAATAGATTCAAGGGATTAGATCTGATAGAGTGCCTGAAGAACAATGGACAGAGGTTTGTGACATTGTACAAGAGGCAGTGATCAAGACCATCCCCAAGAAAAATAAATGTAAAAAGGCAAAATGGTGGTCGGAGGAGGCCTTACAAATAGCTGAGAAAAGAAGAGAAGCAAAAGGGAAAGGAGAAAAGGAAAGATATACCCATTTGAATGCAGAGGTCTAAAGAATAGCAAGGAGAGATAAGAAAGCCTTCTTCAGTCATCAGTGCAAAGACATAGAGGAAAGCAACAGAATGGGAAAGACTAGAGAACACTTCAAGAAAATTAGAGATACCAAGGGAACATTTCATGCAAAGATGGGCTCAATAAAGGACAGAAATGGTATGGACCTAACAGAAGGAGAAGATATTAAGAAGTAGCAAGAATACACAGAAGAACTATACAAAAGCAGTCTTAACGACCCAGATAAACATGATGGTGTCATTACCCACCTAGAGCCAAAAATCTTTAGGGTTTTAGCCAGACATTTTTAGGGTTTCCTTAGGCTTCCTGTGGTCAGCAAAACAATATACATGATTAGGACTTAAGATTGTAGTACACTCTGGCAACATCTTTTAGCTTCTTTGAGATATAAAGAGACGTCTTTACTGTGTTCTGACCTTTTTCATTATCAATTCTGGAGTAGAACAGGTCACAAAAGTGATGTTTTACACCATGATTAGTATCATCTATGGTTTTTCCAGTAGTTGTGTATGGATGTGAGAGTTGGACCGTAAAGAAAGCTGAGCACTGAAGAATTGATGTTTTTGAATGTGGTGTTGGAGAAGACTCTTGAAAGTCCCTTGGACTGCAAAGAGATCCAACCAGTCCATCCTAAAGAAAATCAGTCCTGAATATTCATTGGAAGGACTGATGCTGAAGCTGAAACTCCAATATGTTGGCCACCTGATGCAAACTGACTTATTGAAAACTTTGAAAAGACCCTGAGGCTGGGAAAGATTGAAGGCAGTAAGATAAGGGGACAACAGAGGATGATATGCTTGGATGGTATCACTGACTTGATGGATATGTGTTTGAGCAGTCTCTGGGAGTTGGTGATGGTTAGGGAAGCCTGGGAGAAGGCAATGGCACCCCACTCCAGTACTCCTGCCTGGAAAATCCCATGGATGGAGGAGCCTGGTGGGCTGCAATCCATGGGGTCGCTGAGGGTTGGACACGACTAAGCGACTTCACTTTCACTTTTCACTTTCATGCACTGGAGAAGGAAATTGCAACCCACTCCAGTGTTCTTGCCTGGAGAATCCCAGGGACAGGGGAGCCTGGTGGGCTTCCATCTATGGGGTCGCACAGAGTTGGACACGACTGAAGCAACTTAGCAGCAGCAGCATATATATATATATAGCCAATGGGAGGTATATATATATACCTTTATATATATGGTATATATGTGTATATATATATATATACCTTTAGAAAAAAGTAGAAAATAAACTAAGAGGACAAATAACCCATTTTCAAAACACTCAGAAAAATAACTAATACCATTTTGGTGTAAAGACTTCATACTTCATATATATACATAACTACAAAAAACATATACATTTTTAATTGGATATTGGAACTAAACCTCCTTTCACTACCTACTACTAACAATCCTCTACCATGAAGACTGTGCCATTCCCTGTTAATACATGTTTATCTTCATTCTCAATGATACATAGAATTTCAATATGTATATTTATTCATTTTTACTCAATATCTATTAATGGACATTTTTAGGGTTCTGCCTGATTTTTCACTAATAACAGTGGCCATTCTCCTGCATATATATATATACACACACACACACACATATATTTGCCAACATGTACAATTATTTCTTTATAGTATTAGAAGTAGAATTTCTTGATTAAACAATGTGAAAATGTTTGACTTTTTGTCTATGTTGCTAAATGTCCCAGTGTAAAGTCTATATGAATTTAAAATCAGAAGTATGCTGGGAGAATGGAAACAAGAAATTCTACCACTCTAGGGCAAGGAATATTTTGATGTGTACTGCTTTGAAAAAAATCATTTTTACTCAAACTCAAAAAAGTTTTCAGTTATTTCAGAGAATCTGTTCCCTATTCCTTTACATTTAGCATGACAAGCAGTTTGTGCAAATATCTTTCACATTTAAGAAATAAAAGGAGAATCACAAAAACAGTTTTCTAAAAATGTTGCTTAGAAGAAGAAATAAAATTATAGAAGACAAATAAATGAGAAACTTATGAAAATAAGGATACTTCAAATAAATGTGAAATGTAACTAAAGTCATAATTAGTTTTAAAATCAGAGAAGGCAATGGCACCCAACTCCAGTACTCTTGCTTGGAAAATCCCATGGATGGAGGAGCCTGGTGGGCTGCAGTCCATGGGGTCGCTAAGAGTTGGGCATGATGGAGCAACCTCACTTTCATGCATTGGAGAAGGAAATTGCAACCCACTCCAGTGTTCTTGCCTGGAGAATCCCAGGGATGGGGGAGCCTGGTGGGCTGCCGTCTGTGGGGTCACACAGAGTCAGACACGACTGAAGCGACTTAGCAGCAGCAGCAGCAGTTTTAAAATATCTAAAGCAGTCAACTTAAGGAGTTAGGAAAAAACAATAAAGAAAAATTCCAATGGTATACAATCAATGTATATTTTTTGCTTATAATTTTAAACTCAAAGCCTAATAGAGCATAAGAATTTCATTGTTCAATGAGTCTATAAATTATACATTGTGATTGAGAATATATAAGTGAGGATTTAATAAAGATGAAAGATAAATAAGCTTCTCTGGTGGCTCTCTAAGTAAAAAATCTTTCTGCATTGCCGGAGAGGCGGATTCGATCCCTTGATCCCTAGGTCTGGCAGGAAATGGCAACCCACTTCAATATTCTTGCCTGGGACATACCATGGACAGAGGAGCCTGGTGGGCTACAGTCCATGCAGTCACAAGAATCAGACAGGACTTAGGGACTAAACCAACACCAAAAGATAAAATTAATGCTGCTGCTGCTGCTGCTAAGTCACTTCAGTTGTGTCCGACTCTGTGCGACCCTAGGGACGGCAGCCCACCAGGCTCCCCAGTCCCTGGGATTCTCCAGGCAAAATTAATGAGGTATGAAAAAAAAAAAAAAGAACCAAAATCTGAAATATTCTTTTTTATATTTGTATTTTTTTAAAAGTTGTTAGATGATTTTTTTGAGCAAGTTTATTTATCTTTGCTTGTTTTTTTTCCCCCCTGTTTTGTAGAAACAAAGATCCTCCTATGAGATATGACCTTTGGTATCAAAAACTGAAAAGATCTGAAATTTTCCCTAGTTGCATGTTAACAAATTAGCCTGCCTTTGTTTTATGCATGGTACTTTAGTTGTTAAGCCATGTCCACTTCTTGGAGCCCATGGACTGTAGCCTGCCAGGCTCCTTTGTCCATGGGATTTCCCAGGAAAGAATACTGAAGTGGGTTGCCACTTTTTTCCCCAGGGGATCTTTCTGACCCAGGGATCGAATTCATGTCTCTTACATCTCCTGCATTGCAGGCAGATTCTTTACCTGCTGAGCCACCAGGGAAGCCTGCCTCTGTTTTATAGGAGCTGGTAAAAGACATCAAACTCCTGGGTCAGAGATGAAGGGCTTTATTATTTAGAGCAACAGGAAAAGTCAGAGGATAAACATTTGCATTGGTTCTGCCAGACACAAAGCCCCCAGGACACTAAAAGGAGGGCTGGGTGATACCTGCATACACAGTGGAGTAGAATAAAGGAGCAGAGAAAGTGATGGCACCCCACACCAGTACTCTTGTCTGGAAAATCCCATGGACGGAGGAGCCTGGTAGGCTGCAGTCCATGGGGTCGATAAGAGTCAGACACGACTGAGCGACTTCACTTTCACTTTTCACTTTCATGTATTGGAGAAGGAAATGGCAACCCACTCCAGTGTTCTTGCCTGGAGAATCCCAGGGACGGGGGAGCCTGGTGGGCTGCCGTCTATGGGGTCACACAGAGTCAGACATGACTGAAGTGATTTAGCAGCAGCAACAGATTAAAGGAGAGTAACTCTGAATTTAGAGCAGTAATCCTATCTGGTCTTTGCCCTGAAGGGAGACAGGATCTCTGTCTTCAAAGGCTACTTCCCATATGGGTGTGTGCATGTTGTGCGCATGAGTGCTCAGTCGCTCATTCCTGTCTGACTATTTGGTACCCCACAGACTGTAGCCAACCAGGATCCTCTGTCCATGGAATTTTCCAGGTAAGAATACAGGAGTGGGTTGTCACTTGCTTCTCCAGAGGATCTTCCTGACCCAGTGATTAAACCTGCGTCTCCTGCATTGGCAGTAGATTCTTTGCCACTGAACCACCTTGGAAGCCCTCTTGCCACATCAGATCAGATCAGATCAGTCGCTCAGTTGTGTCCGACTCTTTGCGACCCCATGAATCGCAGCACGCCAGGCCTCCCTGTCCATCACCAACTCCCAGAGTTCACTGAGACTCACGTCCATCAAGTCAGTGATGCCATCCAGCCATCTCATCCTCTGTCTTCCCCTTCTCCTCCTGCCCCCAATTCCTCCCAGCATCAGAGTCTTTTCCAATGAGTCAACTCTTCGCATGAGGTGGCCAAAGGACTGGAGTTTCAGCTATAGCATCATTCCTTCCAAAGAAATCCCAGGGCTGATCTCCTTCAGAATGGACTGGTTGGATGTCCTTGCAGTCCAAGGGACTCTCAAGAGTCTTCTCCAACACCACAGTTCAAAAGCATCAATTCTTCGGTGCTCAGCCTTCTTCACAGTCCAACTCTCACATCCATACATGACCACAGGAAAAACCATAGCCTTGACTAGATGAACCTTTGTTGGAAAAGTAATGTCTCTGCTTTTGAATATGCTATCTAGGTTGGTCATAACTTTCCTTCCAAGGAGTAAGCATCTTTTAATTTCATGGCTGCAGTCACCATCTGCAGTGATTTTGGAGCCCCAAAACAATAAAGTCTGACACTATTTCCACTGTTTCCCCATCTATTTCCCATGAAGTGATGGGACCGCATGCCATGATCTTCGTTTTCTGAATGTTGAGCTTTAAGCCAACTTTTTCACTCTCCACTTTCACCTTCATCAAGAGGCTTTTTAGTTCCTCTTCACTTTCTGCCATAAGGGTGGTGTCATCTGCATATCTGAGGTTATTGATATGTCTCCCGGCAATCTTGATTCCAGCTTGTGTTTCTTCCAGTCCAGCGTTTCTCATGATGTATTCTGCATTTATGTTAAATAAACAGGGTGACAATATACAGCCTTGACGAACTCCTTTTCCTATTTGGAACCAGTCTGTTGTTCCATGTCCAGTTCTAACTGTTGCTTCCTCACCTGCATACAAATTTCTCAAGAGGCAGATCAGGTGGTCTGATATTCCCATCTTTCAGAATGTTCCACAGTTTATTGTGATCCACACAGTCAAAGGCTTTGGCATAGTCAAGAAAGCAGAAATAGATGTTTTTCTGGAACTCTCTTGCTTTTTCCATGATCCAGCAGATGTTGGCAATTTGATCTCTGGTTCCTCTGCCTTTTCTAAAACCAGCTTAACATCAGGAAGTTCACGGTTCACATATTGCCTGGCTTGGAGAATTTTGAGCATTACTTTACTAGCGTGTGAGATGAGTGCAACATCCCTAAAAAGATGGTCTAGAATAAAGTCAGTCAGTGCCTTTATTTGCAAGATGTACAGAGATGCTGGAAACCCATGAAGAATCATCTCCTGCCAGGACGAGGGAAAGGAAGCACTGTTATTGAATGAGCAGCAGCAAATAGGTTTGTCGGATTACAAAAGAACAGATGGGTATTTTTACCAATATTTTCTGTTGGATCACCCACTTTAAAATCTAGCAGTTCTTTGCTAACCTCCCCATCCTAGATTTTCAAATATTTTGTGCCTAACTTCCTATATTAAATGCCTCCTGTTTATAATACTTAGTGTGCTTTCTGTTTTCCTGAGCAAACTCTATCTGATTCAATATATAAAAACATGGATCCAGGACACAGACTCTCATACGTGGGAACCTGGGATTAGTCATTGGAAGGTTATATGACTTTGTCATCAGCAGAAAACAGAAGAGTCCGTAGAAATGGTAAATAGGAAAGAAAGTGCCTACAAAGACAAGTTTATGGCATGATCAGAGAAGCAAGATCTTTTTATTATTACCCTTAAAAATATATTTTAAAATAACTTAGTAGATCAGATCAGATCAGTCGCTCAGTCGTGTCCGACTCTTTGCGACCCCATGAATTGCAGCACGCCAGGCCTCCCTGTCCATCACCAACTCCCAGAGTTCACCCAGACTCACGTCCATTGAGTCAGTGATGCCATCCAGCCATCTCATCCTCTGTCGTCCCCTTCTCCTCCTGCCCCCAATCCCTCCCAGCATCAGAGTCTTTTCCAATGAGTCAACTCTTCGCATGAGGTGGCCAAAGGACTGGAGTTTCAGCTTTAGCATCATTCCTTCCAAAGAAAGCCCAGGGCTGATCTCCTTCAGAATGGACTAGTTGGATGTCCTTGCAGTCCAAGGGACTCTCAAGAGTCTTCTCCAACACCACAGTTCAAAAGCATCAATTCTTTGGTGCTCAGCCTTCTTCACAGTCCAACTCTCACATCCATACATGACCACAGGAAAAACCATAGCCTTGACTAGACGAATACAGACCTATAAACACAGAACCAGAAATAAGATTTGGTCTTGTAAATTGCAGATTTACAAGGCAAATGGAATTTTTAGCTTTGCTTTGCCTCCTGGAAAAGTTGGAGTACTGGTTTGAATGAGTAGAACTGGAATAAGAATTTTCCAGTGTATTCCAGTGAATCAGAGGAGCTTACACTGCTTACTTTCACTGATCCTTGGTTTCCATCAGAAGCAGTGTTATATTTCCCTATCCAGGAATGTTAGCCTCACTTTGCCTGATGATTCTGAATTACCTCAGTGAAGCATCCCTTTGTAAGGCAATGCCAATTCTCTTTAAGACCCACCCCCACTCTTCTCATTGCTTCCAGACATGTAATCAGAAGCTGAGCGCAGGATGTGGGGGATGATTACAAATTCAAATCCAGGAGGAGCTGGCACCATACGCTGAAGCAAAAGCAATGTTTTCCAAATTTATATTCACAGAAAACAGGGCATAATGTTGGTAAAAATAATTCTAAGGGTTTTATAGCAGGACACAACGAACCAATAACAACAATTAAAAATACATGTATAAGGCTGGTTTATTGAAAAGGCACGCTTATCAGACATCCTGGAGTAACTATGTTCCCACAAGCAGCTAGGAAAGACTTCAATAGTTTACTCAGACTGTTGACTTAAATCTGAACATATCAATGACCTAAATTAAATAAGTATGAGGTGCCAGGATTTCTTTAGTATAGTGTTGACTGAAATATCTGAAAGCTTGGAAATAAGAAGATCAGAGAATATTAATTATGGGAAACTTTCACATCTATGGCCTTACTGTATCCCTGAGGAGAGTTTAGAGAATACTCCCTTTACCAAAGCTTTGACTGATGCGGCATCTTAGAAAGAATAGTGCTAGCTCTTCATTGCAGGCTGAGGAAGACTGTGAGAGATAGTGCCACTGAAATGTACTTCTCAGTTTGCAAGAGTGAATGGCAGAAGCTGGAGACAAGAAGGTATCTTTTCTCGCTGCAGATGGTAAAGGGTGGAGCAAGGTAACTTGACTCTGACACTCTAAGTTTTGATAGTTGAGCAACCGACTTAAATTTTACTTGATTCTTATAATGTCTACTTGACCTGGTTTCATTAAAAATGCAAGGTTGGTCTTCCCTGGTGGTCCAGTGGTTAAGAATCTGCCTGCCAATGCTGGGGACACAGGCTCGACCCCTGGTCCAGAAAGATTCCACATGCCACGGAGCAACTAAAGCCCATGCACCACAACTGCTGAAGAGCCCACGTGCCTAGAGCCCGTGCTCAGCAACAAGAGAAGTCACCGCAGTGAGAAGCCTGTGTAACACAAGAAAGAGTAGCCCTGCTCATGACAACTAGAGAAAGCCCACCAGCAGAAAGGAAGACCTAGCTCAGCTGAAAATAAATAAAAAGTCAAGGTTTAGTAATCAGAGATCTGAAAACAGTCACTACAATGGAATCACAACTCAATGACTCAATGGAGTCATAACTAGATCATGCCTGATTAGATCCAGTTCACAGAAGCTTTTGAATAGAGGTGGCAATTTCCCTTATGGAAATTCCCCACAGAATTACCACAAGTATATACTGTAAATGTTTGTTTCAGCCTTCCACAGAGTGACCTGAGGGCATTTGCCAGAGTCACCATGCACTGAATAAGGGGGATGGCTCAGACTTCTAAAATATTTCTGAACCTTGGTGCCAAACAACCACCAATACACAAGGCTTCAAAATGTCTCAGTATGAGTTTGGTTTTACTGTGTTCAGAAAATAGAGTTTTAGCCAATGTCCTTCTGACACTCAGTGATTATTATTCCAGAATATTATTACTTTTATGAATGCATATTTAGGATAGATATAACTACTGGCAGATTCTCCACATTAGCTTTCTGATGGCTTTCTATCAGAAGAGGACCACTATAGTAGGATGGGAAAATTTAGAAGCCGAGGAAGTTCTTCTCTTACCATAGCAGAAAATGAAAACTCACGTCAAATCTGGAGAAGGCGATGGCACCCCACTCCAGTACTCTTGCCTGGAAAACCCCATGGACGGAGAAGCCTGGTAGGCTGCAGTCCATGGGGTAGTGAAGAGTCGGACACGACTAAGTGACTTCCCTTTCACTTTTCACTTTCATGCATTGGAGAAGGAAATGGCAACCCACTCCAGTGTTCTTGCCTGGAGAATCCCAGGGACAGGGGAGCCTGGTGGGCTGCCGTCTATGGGGTCGCACAGAGTCGGACATGACTGAAGCGACTTAGCAGCAGCAGCAGCATGTCAAATCGTGGGCAATTGCAAAACTTATTGCCATCACTAACTACTTGAAAGATACAGGATACATTTTAAAAATCACATTCTCATTTAACTTACCTAATTTTTATGCAGAAGACATATAAATCCTTCAGAATATTAGTTGATTTTCATGAAATTAATCAGGTGGTGACTCTAATTTCAATTGCTCTCCCAGTTGGACTATATTAGAGTAAATCAACTCAGCACCTAGTATTTAGTACACAGCTATTGAGCAGTGTCTTGTCATCATCCTTCCTCAGGGCTGAATTGACTCTTTTGCTCTCTGTTGTCTCAGGTTCTTTAGAGAACTATTACATAGGATATTACATTTGTCCATTACATTAGTGACATCAGGCCAATTGCCTTGTTAAGACATATGTGTCCTAGAGGGTGCAAAAAATTCTCATGGAAATTCAGGGATCTTGGTTGATTTTCTAGGGGTTCCAATGGGCATATCAAGATATCTCATCTAGAACTTTTACTGTGCTTTCTATTACCACCATAAAAAGAGTGATAGTTCTTGGGAGGAGCTTTGGTTCTAGAGACAACATATATCACATTTCAGGATGTTCTAATCCACTTAACAAGTAATGCCTAAAGCTGCCAATTTTTAATAGAGCCCCAAAGAAAAGAAAGTGCTCTTGTTGTTCTGGGTTGAAGAGCAACTGCTTAGCCATTTGGAATTTACGAACCAGAAAATTCCATGACTGCTCATGATATCTGTGGAAGATGGGTTTGCTCTATATCACATCAGGCAAGCACTGATGGATATGTGATAGCATGTATCCCTGGTGGTGGTGGTTTATTTGCTAAGTTGTGTCCAGCTTCTACAACCACATGGACTATCGCCTGCCCAGCTCCTCTCTCCACAAGATTTCCCAGGCAAGGATATTGGAGAGGGTAGCCATTCCCTTCTCCAGCAGGTCTTCCTAACTTAGGGATTAAATTCGTGTCTCCTGCATTACAGGCAGATTCTTACTGGTGAGCAACCAGGGAAGCCCAGTATTTATTCCTAAGATTTTTAAAAAGTACTATACTTCACAGTTAACTGTTCTCCTTTTTTAAAAAAAATATTTTTAAACTTCTTACTTTGTGTTGGACTATCACCGATTAATGAGTTGTGATAATTTAAGGTGAACCGTGCAGAGACTCAGCCATACATATAATGCACCCATTCTCCCCCAAACTTCCCTCCCATCCAGGCTGCCACATGACACTGAGCAAAGTTCCATGCGCTATACAGTAGATCTGTTCTCCTTTTAAGAAATCGTTGCTGGCTTGCTTTTCAGCCCTGACAGTGATAGAATGACTCACTATAGGATATGAGTTGCTCCTGCTACCTAAGTTTCCCATCACAAATTGAGTGTTATCTGATCTCAGTCATAAAGATGAGCATGCTCATCATCACTCTTATTATCAAATGGCAGTGATATGCAAGAAGCCACATTCTAACAAGTCATAGGAACAAGTTGCATAGGCAACTCAGGCTCCCAGAACAAGCCTGGTCTCCTGCTTCATTATCAGCTTTCCTTTGACTGTAACATGTGGACTCATGGGCAATGTTTCCCTATGACCATTCATCTGAAACCAGTGAAATTTCAGGTTTTGTTGAGAGAGAGTTCTGGATGATAGGCTGCCATCAGTTCGAAGTGAACTGCAACTTTATTACAGCCTAGTTGAAGGGTGTTATAGAAAGATGGTATGAGGAAAAAGAGGAAAAAAAGCCCTCTCGGTGGACAGACCTTTAAGACATGCATTGAATAATTAACTTTAGCTTGAAAAAACAAGGGCTAAAGGTACAGACGGATATCAGTTCTGAGCAAAGACTATAGGATAAGCTGGATAATCAGACTTGAAGGGAATAAAATGGGGCACTTGGTGGAATGAGACCTGCTGCTGCTGCTAAGTCACTTCAGTGGTGTCCGACTCTATGCGACCCCATAGACGGCAGCCCACCAGGCTCCCCTGTCCCTGGGATTCTCCAGGCAAGAATACTGGAGCGGGTTGCCATTTCCCTCTCCAATGCATGAAAGTGAAAAGTCAAAGTGAAGTCGCTCAGTCGTGCCCGACTCTTAGTGACCCCATGGACTGCAGCCTACCAGGCTCCTCTGTCCATGGGATTTTCCAGACAAGAGTACTGGAGTGGGGTGCCATCGCCTTCTCCAAGGGGAATGAGACCCAGGCAGAAAGAACGTGAGTACTCATGAGAGCAAGCCAGAGAAGGGCTTCCGTAATATTTGGATACAACTCTTGCTATAGAGATCAGTTTCTCTCTTTTCTTAGTCATTCCAGTGTTTTGTTATTGCACCCAGGAAGAAGATCGCCATAATAAGGATGGAATAGAAACAACATAAGATTTTTTTCCCCACAAAATGCATATGACAAGTATGACAGCTGAACAGATCACCAACCAACAGCACAAACCAAATCTCATCCCCCAATATAGCATCATTTCCTAGTGAGACTAGTGAGCCACTCAGTGGCAGAAGAATTATATTGGACCTTTGCCATCCTAGAAGGAAAGAAATTTTTTTTTCTTTAAAAAAGCCTCTGCAGCATCACCACCTGTGCATTTATTGAACATCTTGTTCCATATATTGGGATCCCACATAATATGGCTTTTGACCAAAGAGTTCATCTTACAGCAAAAGCAGTGACTCATATTCATGAAACTTACTGGGCTTCCCCTCATAGTTCAGTTGGTAAAGAATCTGCCTGCAAAGCAGGAGACCCCGGTTCGATTTCTGGGTCAGGAAGATTCCCTGGAGAAGCAATAGGCTACCCACTCCAGTATTCTTGGGCTTCCCTTGTGGCTCAGCTGTTAAAGAATCCCCCTACAATGCAGGAGACCTGGGTTCGATCCTTGGGTTTGGAAGATCCCCTGGCAAAGGGAAATGCTACCCACTCCAATATTCTGGCCTGGAGAATTCCAGGGACTATACAGTCCATGGGGTCCCAAAGAGCTGGACACGACTGAGCGACTTTTTTATTCTTCATTTATTACTGGTCTTACTGTGTACTATATCATCCAGAAGCTACTGTTCTGACAGAATGGTACAATGATCCATTGAAGAAACAGTCCAAGTATATGAATAAAAACTTCCAAGTCTGGACTTCCTTGGTGGCCTGGTAGTTAAAAATTGCCCTGTAGTGCAGAAGCCTCTGGTTCCATTCTTGGTCTGGGAACCAAGATCCCACATGCCTGGTGGCAACAGAGCCCAAGCGCCACTTCTCAGCCCGTACAATGCAAGGAAGATACCTCCAGATGCAAGGAAAATCCCACTTGACGCAAGGAAGATCCTGAGGGACCTACGTGTCTGGACTGCCACTCTCCATCCCACCCTCCCCCATTCTTCCTGCCTCTCCTTTCCTTCCTTTTTCTTTCCATCTTCCTTATCCCCACCTGAACAATTAGTATATTTACCCACTGCTCTGTATCTAGACTTTTTCATTTTTTGGCACAGCCCTGTGGCATGCAGAATCTTGGTCCCCAAACCAGGAATCAAACCTGTGCCCCCTGCAGTGGGAGCATGGAGTCCTAACCAATGGACCATCAGGAAAGTCTCTAGCTTTTTCTTGAATGGCCGATCTTGAGGCTCACGTTCTGCACCACTGCTTCCTTTTAAAATGTGTGAATAATGAACAAATCCCCATGGTTCAAAAGCAGAACAGTAGAGTGGGGGCTGCAGGCAAGGATCCTCCAGCCCACCTGGAGGTGTTCATGAAATGTGTTTTTCCTTTCTCCCCATCTTTGCGGAAGAGGGCACATCATTTATGTGTTCTGTGTGCAAGAAAGATCCTGTGTGCCACAACTAAGACTCAGTGCAGCCGAATAAATAGATTAAATATTAAAAAGGCAAGAAAACTCACAAGTCTGAGGTGTCATCTGACAAGATGCAGTGTATATTCTGATAACAGTTGATGGCAATAGCAGCTCATATGTAATTCTGTTTCTGCAATGGCCAGGACATGGACTTAAGGATGTGGGAGTGACGGTAGACCTTTTCCGTGTTACCTCAGTGATCCATTCATTAAGAATTTTGTTTCCCATTACTACAACTTTGACCTTGTCTGGATCAATCAGTTTAGTTCTCATAAAAATGATTCTATCCAAGTGGAAGCTGAGAAGCAGTTTGAGTTCATAACACTGACCTAAAGGGCACAGCAGGAGCTTAATGTCTGAATGATTGTCAAGGGGTGATGAGGTTGCTGTTGTATATTCTGAGGCCTTCCTTTTATTACTGCTATTGCTGTTTCTGCTGCTGTAACTACTAGCAATAATTCAGAAGTCATATTTAGGTCACCCAAGCAGGTAAAGAACAAAACCAGCTTAGAAATGCCAGCTGAGATACAAGGAACAAGAGCTAGATAGCAGAAGAAAGAAGTTACAAAACTCTACTGTAGCCTCGTGACTTGCTGCTGTGTGTATTCTCGTCTTTGCTCTGTTTACATATATGTGTGTGCGAAGCTGCTTCAGTCATGTCCAACTCTTTGTGATCCCATGGACTGTAGCCTGCCAGGCTTTTCTGTTCATGGGAACTCTCCAGGCAAGAATACTGGAGTGGGTTGCCATGCCGTTCTCCAGGGGTCTTCCTGACCCAGGGATCCAGCCAGCGTCTCTGTGTCTCCTGCATCGGCAAGCAGGTTCTTCACAGCTAGTGCCACCTGGGAAACCTATTTACATATACAGATGATGGCAAATGAAGTTAGAATTTAAAATATATTATTCAGCACTCACAAATCTAAATAAGTAGAAAAGAACCTTAATTGTCTTGAAATGGTATTTTTTTTTTAAGTTTGTAGCACTTATACTTCTTAAGTTATTAAAACTCAAAACTTCACTAAGATTTTGAGGATAATCTGTGTGTGTGTACACACATGTGCCATGTATTTATATATATTAACCAAATCATGTTTTCCCTCTTAGCCTACTTGACTATTTTTAAATAGTGTGTGTTGTTGCTGGTTGTTAGCCTTATAATTTAGTTATAAGGTATCAAAGAGGGATCATGCAGCAGATATATGTATTTTTCCTTATTTTCTTATGTCAACATTTTTATCTACAGATTAATTTTTCCCCTTTTATTTTCTCTTCCCTTACCAAGGGAAAATAAAGTTGTAGATATATTTCTTAAAGCTGCCACTGAAAGTCATTTTGTTATTTCTCAAGATCTACAGGAACAAATACAAACATTGGCTACAAGGGAAGAAACATTCTTATCTTCACTTGAGGGATCTGTAATCTGTTTTCCTGTTGCATCCTGCATTCTTTCCCTAAATGTTTTTGTAGGGTGTTACGGAGCCCCAGAACCTTGGTGATCTTGCCAAGAATAAATTGTGAAGTAGTTGCTAACCCACTACCTACTAAGATGTTGTTGTTCATCTTAATTTGACAAAACATGCATCCCTGGCCAAAAAATATACTTCCTTTAGATGATAGGGGCTCTGTAAATAATTCTTAGAAGGCTCAAGTGTAACTACAGCCTCCCTTTGGCCAAAGGGATGTGAATCCTGTATTGAGCAGTATTGAGAAGTATTCTTTAAAAATTTTTAATTGTATCAGGAAGAAAAAACTACCCCCCCCATTTTTTTTTTTTTTTTCAATAGTGTGAGTCACTGCTTTTCTGTGTTAAAATCCTGTAGAAGATTTAATCTGCTATGGATTACTGTGAAGTCACAGGGCTAGACACGCCAGCTCAGAATTTGGTGTAAGATTTTTCAGGGAAAGTCATGGCATAGATATGGAGGAGAAAAAAGCTTTTGAAAGGCATCAGACAGAGCAAACAACAGCTGCCACTGCAAACCAGAAAGCACTCAGTATCTTGGTGTGATAGTCCGTTTCTCAGTCTTCCCAGGACTGGAGTGTGCACACAAACAGTGCAGATAAGACCAGAAAGAGGGGCATTTACACCCTAACAATGTTTGCATTTATGCACATGAGTGAACAAAAAGGAGGCAGGGAAACACATTCAAAATGCTGCCCTGTGACGAATAAGTTAGTCTTATCATCAAAGTCATACACTGTATGAGCCGCCCTCATTTACGCCGGTCTCTGAGGCACCAAGCAGCTCAGCTGTCATCGCTAGATCACAGCATCTTGAAGAAAGGGGGGTTCTGTGGCTCTCCAGTGCCTACAACCCTGGAGGACAAAAGAGTCAGACCTGTTGGAGGACACTGTTGATTTGAGCTCTCCTCTGAGGCAGGGATGCAGGGTGTTTGGGTTTAATCAGGGGACAATTGTGAAGAGGGGAGAAGTCAAGTGGGGAAGGATAGTGCCACTCCATGCTCTAGAGAAGAAAGAGCTGGCTACCTATTCTTTACAACCATACCTGTTTGATTTCAGCAAGTGGCATCAGGAATTGTTTCTGAATTCTATTGTCATTTATCCACTATTGACTTTGGAATATTGATAGTGTGGGTTTTTTTTTTTTTTTTAATATTTGTTGATTGATTTAACTGCATTGGGTCTTAGTTGCAGCAGCACATGGGATCTTGGGATCTTCGTTGCAGCGCTTGGGCTTAGTTCCCCCTGAGCCCGTAGGATCCCAACCAGGGATCAAACCTGCATCCCTCGTATTTCAAGGCAGACTCTTAACCACTGGACCACCAGGGGAGTCCCTTTTTTTTTTTTTTTTTAAGTATAGTTTGCTAGATTTTTTTTCTAATCTAATATTGAATACAATCTATAATTTTGTGCTTAAAACATAAACTCTTATTAAGAGAATGCTGACAGGATATCACAAGTACCTATGGCTCTGTGTGTCATACATCAAAAAATATAAGGCTCTGGAACCGTTATATTAATTGTCTAATGTGTAGAAATTCATTATTATAGTATATTACTTGCACTTCAGAGGACATACTATTAGAATATGGTAAATCATACTGAAATAAACCAGATTTTTAAACATCTGATGTAAGGTTCCAAATAGAATGTATTTCAGTGTGTCAGGTTCTTTGTGGACCTAAAGTATATTTTATTTTCTCTTTCACCTTTATTTTCTACTTAGTGAAGAATTATCAGCAGGGGGTATCTATGGTAATTATCATGCCATGAAAACCTTTCCAAATTATGTCTTCAGTCTCTTCAAAGGGCAAAGAACTTTCACATACAAATTACTATGAAAACAGAGTTGTCTTAGCTTTAAGTGAAAAGTTAATCATTACAAGAGAAATGATGATTTGGAATACCTTACTAAGAGCTTTTGCTGAGAAGCAGGGGAGAATTTTGTCTGTCTAAATTAGCACAACAAGGAATAGGGACATGGAGAATTCAGAAAACAGACACCATTAACTCTTTGCAATTTGCAGCAGCAGCAGCAGCAGCAGCAGATGTATTTCCCTGAGAAGGCAACGGCACCCCACTCCAGTACTCTTGCCTGGAAAATCCCACGGACGGAGGAGCCTGGTAGGCTGCAGTCCATGGGGTCACTAAGAGTCGGGCATGACTGAACGACTTCGCTTTCACTTTTCTCTTTCATGCATTGGAGAAGGAAATGGCAACCCACTCCAGTGTTCTTGCCTGGAGAGTCCCAGGGACAGAGGAGCCTAGTGGGCTGCTGTCTATGGGGTTGCACAGAGTCGGACATGACTGAAGCGACTTAGCAGCCGCAGCAGATGTATTTCCACTTCCCTAATCTTGGTAATTAACCTGTTACTCAATGTCATAGGGTGGTTATCTCACTGTCACCTCATTTGCATGGATGTGACAGCATGGTGGAATTGGGGCAATGATGAGACATTTTCAGAAGATATGAGTAGTGAAAAGGGCACTTTAAAAAAATTTATAGACTTTTTTTTGGGGACCATCCTAGATTTACAAAATATTGAGCAAAAAATATACAGAATTCCCTTAAACCCCTTACCCCCACTAGCTTCCACTATTTTTAACATCTTACATTAGTATGGTCTATTTGTTACAGTTGGTGAGTCAATATTGTTACATTATTATTCACTATAGTCTGTAGTACACATTAGGGTTCACTGGTATTGTTATACATGGAATTTGACAAATGTATAATGAAATGTATCCACTATCATAGTATCATATAGAATAATGGCTTCCCTGTTATATTGTGTTTTTATTTAATATTTGAAAAACAATTTACTGAACAAATGTTTGGTTAAAAGCTTTCACTTTGTGGCCAATGTTCTCCAACTGCCTCTTCGTATCTTTCACTTCTCTTCATCCTGCTCTACATCTCTACAGAGGGCATCACTGGGACTCCTTTCTGAATTTGGGTTGGGTTTGATCAAGGGAAGTTGCCAGCAGATGGATGATCAGAGAAGGGGAGAAGAGAGAGATTGGGGGGTTTATTCCCTGCTTCCCCCTGTCAAGTTATGGCGTGGCAATGGTTGTATTCGTCCAACCACAGCTCAACTGCAGTCTCTCTTCCCCAGACAGAGCTCTCACCGGGTTCTCACCTCAACCCTGACCCCTGTTCCCGGAGGGCTAGAGGGGATAACTCCTTCCTATTTTAGTTAGTTTTTGGATGCTTTGCCATCCCTTGTTAGTTTCTTTCTGCTACACACACCTTTATAAATAGACTGTTTATTAAATTTTCTTCAATTTCACCTTGATTGTACCTCTGTCTCCTGCAAGAAGCATACATGTCTTCCCCATTGATGTTTTTAATTAATTAATTGTGGGCTGCATTGTGTTTCTGTTGCTGCGTGAGAACTTTGTCTAGTTGTGGCAAGTGAGGGCTATTCTCTAGTTGCTGTTCACAGGCTTCTCATTGCAGTGGTTTCTCTTGTTGCAGAGCACAGGCTTTAGAGTGAAGGCTCAGCAGGTGAGGCACATGGGGCTTAGTTGCTCCATGACATGTGGGATCTTAGTTCCCCAACCAGGGATAGAACCCATGTCCCCTGTTTTGGCAGGTGAATTCTTAACCACTGGACCACCAGGAAAGTCCTCCCATTGAAGTAATGCCACATTCTTAGGAGTTCTAGCTTATAGCCCTGTCTTCATTTTATATTGTGTTTAAAAAGTGAGGTCCTTGATGGTCCCATGTAGGGCACATGGGTTCCATCTCTGGTTGGGAAACTAGGGTCCCACAAGCCATGGAACAACTAGGCCCTCATGTTACAACTAGAGAGTTCGTGCACTGCAACAAAAGATCCTACATAGGGCAATAAAGATCCTGCATGCTGTGCAGCCTGAGACTTGATGCAGTCAAATAAATAAATAAAAAACAAAAACAGAAACTGACACCTGGGAAATTCAAAGCATTGCCTAAGGACACAGATTATGTTGAACCAGAGCTCACATTTAGCAGTCTTGACTCTTTCTACAGCAGTGTCCCTATACATAGGAAGATCTGGAAAAAATGCTTTGCTGTTGTTCAATATATTCATTATTATCCAAAAGGAAAATTAATACAAGAAATAAATCTACCTGTTTTGGAAATACTGAGCTTGTAAGTGAACTGAATCATTTAAAATGTGATGTGAATATTGTTTAGGACCTTTCATGTTAACTGTAGCTTTCTAGGGTATTTGGATGCCATGACGAGTAGAACAAGTAATGCATTTACGTATGTATGAAAGAACATATTTTACACATCAGATCAGATCAGATCAGTCGCTCAGTCGTGTCCGACTCTTTGCGACCCCATGAATCGCAGCATGCCAGGCCTCCCTGTCCATCAAAACAACACAAAACAACCTAATTTTAAGGCTTCATTCCATAACTCATTCCAGATAAGCTATATTATGTCTATAAGCAACATTTAGTAGATGTCCACATAGTTTGCATTGAAAGAAAACATTTAATTTCTATAGATGTTTTGCTAAATGTCGAAAACTCTCATGTAATTTAGGATTAGCAAGTGTTATTTTGAAAGATTCCAGCAGATTAATAAGATAATGACCAAATGAGGCCTTGGATTTCAACAAAGCACTTGACAGTGCCTTGCATGGGACTCGGTGGCCACGGTGGAGAAAACAGTTTAGGTGAGAACAAATGAAAGGTCTGATTCATGTGGCAGTGGGGTATGAAGGCTGAACTCAGAAGATGGATTGTTGTTAGGAAGAACAGTTCACTGAAACCCTACTGCAGTGATTTTCAGTTCAGTTCAGTTGCTCAGTCGTGTCTGACTCTGCGACCCCATGAATCTCAGCACACCAGGCCTCCCTGTCCATCACCAACTCCCAGAGTCCACCCAAACCCATGTCCATCAGGTCGGTGATGCCATCCAACCATCTCATCCTCTGTCGTCCCCTTCTCCTCCTGCCCTCAATCTTTGCCAGCATCAGGGTCTTCCAATGAGTCAACTCTTCGCATGAGGTGGCCAAAGTACTGGAGTTTCAGCTTCAGCATCAGTCCTTCCAGTGAACACCCAGGACTAATCTCCTTTAGGATGGACTGGTTGGATGTCCTTGCAGTCCAAGGGACTCTCAAGAGTCTTCTCCAACACCACAGTTCAAAAGCATCAATTCTTCAGTGCTCAGCTTTCTTTATAGTCCAACTCTCACATCCATGCATGACTACTGGAAAAACCATAGCCTTGACTAGATGGACCTTTTTTGGCAAAGTAATGTCTCTGCTTTTTAATGTGCTCTCTAGGTTGGTCATAACTTTCCTTCCAAGGAGTAAGCGTCTTTTAATTTCATGGCTGCAGTCACCATCTGCAGTGATTTGGGAGCCCCCCCTCAAAAAAAAATTCAGCCACTGTTTCCACTGTTTCCCCATCTATTTGCCATGAAGTGATGGGACTGGATGCCGTGACCTTAGTTTTCTGAATGTTGAGCTTTAAGCCAACTTTTTCATTCTCCTCTTTCACTTTCATCAAGAGGCTCTTTAGTTCTTCTTCACTGTCTGGCATATGGGTGCTGTCATCTGCATATCTGAGGTGACTGATATTTCTCCCCACAGTCTTCATTCCATCTTGAGCTTCTTCCAGCCCAGCGTTCCTCATGATGTACTCTGCATATAAATTAAATAAGCAGGGTGACAACATACAGCCTTGATGTACTCTTTTGACATACTCCTATTTGGAACCAGTCTGTTGTTCCATGTCCAGTTCTAACTGTTGCTTCCTGACCTGCATATAGGTTTCTCAGGAAGCAGGTAAGGTGGTCTGGTTTTCCCATCTCTTTCAGAATGTTCCACAGTTTATTGTGATCCACACAGTCAAAGGCTTTGGCATAGTCAATAAAGCAGAAATAGATGTTTTTCTGGAACTCTCTTGCTTTTTCCATGATCCAGTGGATGTTGGCAATTTGATCTTTGGTTACACTGCCTTTTCTAAGACCAGCTTGAACATCTGGAAGTTCATGGTTCATGTATTGCTGAAGCCTGGCTTGGAGAATTTTGAGCATTACTTTACTAGCGTGTGAGATGAGTGCAGTTGTGTGGTAGTTTGAGCATTCTTTGGCATTGCCTTTCTTTGGGATTGGAATGAAAACTGACCTTTTCCAGTCCTGTGGCCACTGCTGAGTTTTCCAAATGTGCTGGCATATTGAGTGCAGCACTTTCACAGCATCATCTTTCAGGATTTGAAATAGCTCAACTGGAATTCCATCACCTCCACAAGCTTTGTTCATAGTGATGCTTCCTAAGGCCCATGTGACTTCACATTCCAGGATGTCTGGCTCTAGGTGAGTGATCACATTACCATGATCATCTGGGTGGTGAAGATCTTTTGTATATTTCTTTTGTGTATTCTTGCCACCTCTTCTTAATATCCTCTACTTCTGTTAGGTCCCTACCATTTCTGCCCTTTATTGAGCCCATCTTTGCATGAAATATTCCCTTGGTATTTCGAATTTTCTTGAAGAGATCTCTAGTCTTTCCCATTCTATTGTTTTTCTCTATTTCTTTGCAATGATCACTGAGGAAGGCTTTCTTATCTCTCCTTGCTATTTTTGGAACTCTGCATTCAAATGGGTATATCTTTCCTTTTCTCCTTTGCTTTTAACTTCCCTTCTTTTCACAGCTATTTGTAAGGCCTCCCCAGACAGCCATTTTGCTTTTCTGCATTTCTTGGTTATATGGTAGAATTGCCTTGGGTGGCTTTAAAAAATACTGAAACATGATTTAATTGATATAGGATGTGGCCTTGGCTTTAGGATCTTTGAAACATTCTTGGTCATTCAAGAAATCAAAGATAGATCCTGGTATTGGTGACATATACCTTATGTCCTGAAGAACTGTGTGTGCGTGTGCACAATGCATTCTAGACATGAGCGACTGCATAAGAAAATACATTTACACTAGACACTATGATGCATGCAGCCCCCACAAGCTGAGTGTTTCTTTTTTTGCAAGTAGGTATGTGGTAGTGAGTAGCTGATAATGAGACTTTAAAGCTAAACTTTATGTTTGGGTGCTTGGATTTTATACTGAGGCTGATAGGCAGTTGCTGCAATTTTATGTGGTATGCATTCTAAAGGGACTCCAGTGATGTGATTCAAACAATGGTTTAGAAGTAGACCTAATGCCATGCAAGGAGGCTACTTGTGGGAGTATTTCAGTTCAGATGCATTGATGGCCTGGACTAAGATAGTGGTACAAAGATGGAGGGAAGTAAGTGGATTCATAGATATTTCAAAAGATTTGGTGACTAACACTTATGAGTGTGAAAAAGTGGAAGGAGTTAAGAATGGCAAGCATTTTGCTCTAAATATCAAGCTTCTCTTTCTATTTAGCATTTCCTGTGAAGAAAATCTGGGAGGTTCTTCATCTCAGAGTACCTTTAGCCAAAAATCAGAGAACTCTGGCTATTGCAGTTGAGCTGCTCTCTTGGTGCTTAAATTCTGTTTGTTGGAGTTACCATTGTTACAAATAACTCTTATGCACCATTTTGGAGTGAGTGGAGAATTTTCATTTGGAAAAAAAAAAAAAAACAGAAATTATCACAGGTGCACAAATGACTATGTATTTAAAATCTAACTCAATTAATTACTTGAGTAAAAGTAATTTGATGTGCTTTGTCAAATTTTAAAATACAATTAATGTGTGTGTTTCATTTGCTTTCAAAATGTCAGTTTCAGCTCTCTTTAAGAAACAGTGGTGTGAAAACACAACACTTCAAATCTCTACTAAGAACTACTTTGTAGAAATGGCAAGTTAAAGAGCAGAATGGTTGACAAGATGCTGGAAATCCTAAAGGAACAATTTCCAAATATATCATGAGAGTGAGAAATGAATCACAGAGATGGGTGTAGTTATAGCTTTTAACTGCAATTCAGTTCCATCAGTAGATTTTTTCCTGTGCATTCGGAAAGAAAACATAATATATATTTATGGCTAGAAAATGAAAACAGTACATTTCATTCTCCTTGTTCAGTATGTAGCAAAGGTGGCGTGGGTACCTCCTGCCTCACTGAATCACCAGCTCAGCTGAGCTGCATCATTCATTATAACAAGTATTTATAGCAATGAGACTAGTTTCTATATAAATATATCATCTATATGAAATGTAGGCTATAGCCTATAGTCTCCAGATTATCTGTGTTTTCATATATCATTTTACATTTTATTTCAATTCAACTGGATGAATATGGCATTTGGCAATTGTAGGAAAGCATATTAAACTCATTTCCCAATTTTGGATCCTTTCAGTTATATCATTTATCACTTATGAAGCAAAAATATGTGGTTTCCCATGAACATATCATGGAAGGTAAGAGTCAAAATTATTGACTCTTAAAAAAATTATTTGTTTGACTGTGCCAGGTCTTAGTTTGGGTATATGGAAATCTAGTTCCCTGACCAATGATTGAACCCAGGGCCCCTGTTTTGGGAGTGTGGAGTCTTAGCCACTGGACCACCAGGGAAATCCCACTGTCGACTCTTAGATGAGTTTAATCTGGTGATGTTCTTACTTGTTTTGGAAAAGTGTGTTACTATAGCTCCATTGTGTATCTGTGTGTGTGTTTATGTGTGTACATATAATGTGAAACTTGTTAAAAAAATTTCCATCAAAACTTCAAAGAGGATTCTTAGATGGTAAAAATATATCAAACAACTAGAGCTATTTTAATGTGGATAACACACAACAGTTCTCTCTCCTGAAATCCACTGTATTCCTAATTAATACAAACTAGCTCCTAGGGTACATTGTCAAAATATGAACTAAGTAGGTGCTTCTGCACACCACTGTATTGATCAATGGTCAATGGTCACTGCTCGTGGTGGGAAATATAAATAAATACAACTTGTGAGTAGGTTATATTATACAAACTCAGTGTATATATTGTTCCTTCAGAGTGTGGTGGTGTAGCCTGTATATTTTTGTTTCTGCCTGCAAAAAAGTGCCATGTATTGGACTCAGTGGGAGAAAGCAAGGGTGTGCTGATTTGAGGGAATAGCACTGAAACACTTATATTACCATATGTAAAATAGATGACTAGTGTGAGTTCGATGCATGAAGCAGGGACCCAAAGCTGGTGTTCTGGGACAACCTAGTGGGATAGGGTGGGAAGGGAGGTGGGAGAAGGGCTCAGGGTGGGGCGGGGAGGGGGGTACCTGTATCCCTATGGCCAATTCATGTTCAGATCAGTCACTCAGTCGTGTCCGACTCTTTGCGACCCCATGAATCCCAGCACGCCAGGCCTCCCTGTCCATCACCAACTCCCAGAGTTCACTCAGACTCACGTCTATCGAGTCAGTGATGCCATCCAGCCATCTCATCCTCTGTCGTCCCCTTCTCCTCCTGCCCCAATCCCTCCCAGCATCAGAGTCTTTACAATGAGTCAACTCTTCGCATGAGGTGGCCAAAGTACTGGAGTTTCAGCTTTAGCATCATTCCTTCCGAGGAAATCCCAGGGCTGATCTCCTTCAGAATGGACTGGTTGGATCTCCTTGCAGTCCAAGGGACTCTCAAGAGTCTTCTCCAACACCACAGTTCAAAAGCATCAATTCTTCGGTGCTCAGCCTTCTTCACAGTCCAACTCTCACATCCATACATGACCACAGGAAAAACCATAGCCTTGACTAGACAAACCTTTGTTAGCAAAGTAATGTCTCTGCTTTTGAGTATGCTATCTAGGTTGGTCATAACTTTCCTTCCAAGGAGTAAGCATCTTTTAATTTTATGGCTGCAGTCACCATCTGCAGTGATTTTGGAGCCTAGAAAAATAAAGTCTGACACTGTTTCCCCATCTATTTCCCATGAAGTGGTGGGACCGGATGCCATGATCTTTGTTTTCTGAATGTTGAGCTTTAAGCCAACTTTTTCACTCTCCACTTTCACTTTCATCAAGAGGCTTTTGAGTTCCTCTTCACTTTCTGCCATAAGCGTGGTGTCATCAGCTTATCTGAGGTGATCGATATTTCTCCCAGCAATCTTGATTTCAGCTTGTGTTTCTTCCAGTCCAGCGTTTCTCATGATGTACTCTGCATATAAGTTAAATAAACAGGGTGACAATATACAGCCTTGACGTACTCCTTTTCCTATTTGGAACCAGTCTGTTGTTCCATGTCCAGTTCTAACTGTTGCTTCCTGACCTGCATACAAATTTCTCAAGAGGCAGATCAGGTAGTCTGGTATTCCCATCTCTTGAAGAATTTCCCACAGTTTATTGTAATCCACACAGTCAAAGGCTTTGGCATAGTCAATAAAGCAGAAATAGATGTTTTTCTGCAACTCTCTTGCTTTTTCTATGGTCCAGCGGATGTTGGCAATTTGATCTCTGGTTCCTCTGCCTTTTCTAAAACCAGCTTGAACATCAGGAAGTTCACGGTTCACATATTGCTGAAGCCTGGCTTGGAGAATTTTGAGCATTACTTTACTAGCGTGTGAGATGAGTGCAATTGTGCGGTAGTTTGAGCATTCTTTGGCATTGATAAATGGCAAAGCCATCACAATTTTGTAAAGTAATTATCCTCCAATTAAAATAAATGTATTAATGTTTAAAAGTGCCACCTGGGTTAACTATAAAATCTTCATGTATATAAAATTTAAATCTAAGTACTTTGAGCTGTGAATTTGTATTATGACACTAAGACACTACAGAAGTGAACTATGGAATAAATGCTAAGAAAACAGAGTAACATAAAGTGGCTAATGTAGACATTAATAGTTTGTCAGTAGTAGAGCCTGATTAACCAAGTCATGTGTAGCATATGTTTAGTATACAAAAAGCTCAGAATGAATTTCTTACAGTGAAAGGAATACGAGACTCTCTGCAAAAACTTTAGAAAGTATGTGTGCTAAGTTGCTTCAGTCATTTCTTACTTTTTGTGACCCTATGCACCTCCTGAAAGGGTTCTCTTGTCATGGGATTCTCCAGGAAAGAATACTGGAGTGGGTTGCCTTGCCCTCCTCTAGGGGGTCTTGATCCTGACCCAAAGATCAAACCTGCATCTCTTATGATTGCTTGAATGCTTAAGACTATGCCTGACCATCCTAGATAGCATATTCAAAAGCAGATACATTACTTTGCCAACAAAGGTTTGTCTAGTCAAGGCTATGGTTTTTCCTGTGGTCATGTATGGATGTGAGAGTTGGACTGTGAAGAAGGCTGAGCACCGAAGAATTGATGCTTTTGAACTGTGGTGTTGGAGAAGACTCTTGAGAGTCCCTTGGACTGCAAGGAGATCCAACCAGTCCATTCTGAAGGAGATCAGCCCTGGGATTTCTTCGGAAGGAATGATGCTAAAGCTGAAACTCCAGTACTTTGGCCACCTCATGCGAAGAGTTGACTCATTGTAAAGACTCTGATGCTGGGAGGGATTGGGGGCAGGAGGAGAAGGGGACGACAGAGGATGAGATGGCTGGATGGCATCACTGACTCGATGGACGTGAGTCTGAGTGAACTCTGGGAGTTGGTGATGGACAGCGAGGCCTGGCGTGCTGGGATTCATGGGGTCGCAAAGAGTCGGACACGAGTGAGCAACTGATCTGATCTGATGCCTGACCAGCTATGCCTGCCTGAGTATGCCTAACTTATATGCAGACTACATCATGCAAAATGCTCGGCTGGATGAAGCACAAGCTGGAATGAAGATTGCTGGGAGAAATATAGATATTTCTCACATATGCAGATGACACCAATCTTATGTCAGAAAGCAAAGAGGAACTAAAGAGTCTCTTGATGAAATTGAAAGACGAAAGTGAAAAGCTGGCTTAAGAAAAGTCAACATTCAAAAAACTCAGCATTCAAAAAACTAAGATCATGGCATCCGGTCCTATCACTTCATGCAAATAGATGGGGAAAACAATGGAAACAGTGAAAGACGTTATTTTCTTGGACTCCAAAATCACTGCAGATGGCACGCTCCTTGGAAGAAAAGCTATGGTCAACCTAGACAGCATTTTAAGTAGAGACATTACATTGCCGACAAAGGTCTGTATAGTCAAAGCTATGGTTTTTCCAGTGGTCATGTATGGATGTGAGAGTCAGACTATAAAGAAAGCTGAGCGCTGAAGAATTGATGCTTTTGAACTGTGGTGTTGGAGCAGACTCTTGTGAGTCCCTTGGACTGCAAGGAGATCGAATCAATCAATCCTAAAGGAAATCAGTCCTGAATAGTCATTAGAAGGACTGATGCTGAAGCTGGAGCTCCAATACTCTGGCCACCTGACGTGAAGAACTGACTCACTAGAAAAGATTCTGAGGCTGAAAAAGATTGAAGGCAGGAGGAGAAGGGGGCAACAGAGGATGAAATGGTTGGATGGCATCACCAACTCGATGGATGTGAATTTGAGCAAGCTCTGGGAGTTGGTGATGGACAGGGAAGCCTGGTGTGCTGCAGTCTAAGGGGTCACAAAGAGTAGGACATGACTGAGCGACTGAACTGACTGTACTGACTAGCCATTTGGATATCAATAAATGAAATGAAGCACACATATGATGAAGAGGAAAAGAGGGTACAAAAAGGAGGAGAAAAGCAGAAATTGCAGGCATCCTTTTGACATTAAAGGAGTAATAAGGTGGGCATTCCTGGATTGCACTAATGATGAAAGTATTGACACAAATACATTGTATTTAATGACTCAGGAGATTTCCTTGTTATGGAGATGGGAGCAGCCTTATTTTGGTATGTGCATAACATGGGCATTTCCATCATCAACAATAAATTGTTCTTGAGCCCTTGTTATAGTCTAGGCACCTTAGCATGTTCTGGAATGCAGCAGTGTGTGTGCAAATAGACTTGCTTCAGTTTTCTCAAAGGTCCCTGAAGTTAATCTCCTGGAGAGTGATATTTTGGAAATAACATGATGTCTTTTTTTTAATCTATTGAATTTCATATTCTTGCTTTCTCTTCCCTTCTAAAGTATATACTTTTCTAAAAAATAAAAGCAAATAAATAACTAAATAAATGGAAAAGATAGTTTTATTTTCTGCTTTTGTTTTATAATTTTCTCTCACAGAACAGACTTAAGGTTTAAGCGTTTTCTACTTCCTAGTTTCTACTAACTGGGGGCTTTTACATTGTATTATATGTTCTGAGAACTAATTCAACTATTTGGGCAGAAATTTGAGGGATGTATATAAATCAGAGAAAAACTGTGGTTTTTAGAGTCAGGAAAAACAGATTTTGTTTCTCAGGTTTGTGACATTAGCTGTCTGGACATGGACAAGTTATAAACCAGTGGAGACTTATTTTTTTCTTTTATAAAATAATATTTTAGAGAATTAAAATGGCCTATAATTGCTCATTATTACAGTCTGTCTCCATTTATTATTATAAAAAGTCTCCTTTGTCACAGTGAAAATATCACTAGGAAAAATTCAAAATAAGCAAAATTTGTGCAAGTAAATATAACAATCCTTGATTGTTGTGTTTAATATTCCTAACATGCTCTCAGACAGTATAAACACAAAAGCAGTATTGATAGTAAAGTGCAGATTCTGTCTTTTCCCACTTTGGAAATAAATAGGTAGTTCACTGCATGAGTGCCAAGTCGCTTCAGTCCTGTCTGACTCTTTGTGACCCCATGGACTGTAGTCCACCAGGCTCCTCTGTCCATGGAATTTTCCAGGCAAGAATACTGGAGTGGGTTGTCCTGCCCTCCTCCAGGGGACCTTCTCGACCCAGGGATCAAACCTGTGTCTCCCAAGTCTCCTGCATTGCAGGTGGATTTTTTACCGCTGAGCCACTGGGGAGGCCCCAGGTAGTTAACTACTCAGGCAAAATAATTGAGGATAGAATCCTTGAAAATATATGTTAGATAGAATTAAGTAATTAAAAGTTGACTACATAGAATCTTTCATGCTAATTTACCCTCTGTGTCTGGAGTAGTATTCCTTAAACTGGAGGGTTTCTTAGATTATAAAAAAAAACTATTAGAGAGAATTTTACGCACAAGCAGTATTTTGGGAGGTTATGCTCATGACCCCACTCCAGTACTCTTGCCTGGAAAATCCCCTGGACGGAGGAGCCTGGTAGGCTGCAGTCCATGGGGTCACGAAGAGTCGGACATGACTGAGCAACTTCACTTTCACTTTTCACTTTCATGCATTGGAGAAGGAAATGGCAACCCACTCCAGCATTCTTGCCTGGAGAATCCCAGGGACGGCGGAGCCTGGTGGGCTGCCGTCTATGGGGTTGCACAGAGTCGGACACGACTGAAGCAACTTAGCCATACTCATGACATTGATGTTTTATCATATATATTCTTCTGCTGAAGCAATTAGTGGAATGTTCATAAAAATGGTCTTGATTTTTTTTTAAGTTAAAGATCATTTCAATTATACATTATCATTGATACACAATAAAGGCAGTTTGAAAATAGAGCTTTCATATGAAAATTTGAAAATAATAACACAAATAAACCAATAACTCCATTAGTAGACAGATAATTTCTTTGATTTCAGGCACTTTTCCCCTTTAAATATCTGAGATTACTTATTTTATAACATTATTATAGGTGAGTGATAAGATACTTGTCATTATTTGCTTCAGTTTTTTTGCATGTAGTATGACATGCATTATTTGGTTTTAAGTGTGACAGATATCATATATGAATTTTAAAGATAATTTATTAAATTGTAATATTTTAGACTTAGAATTTATGTATCGGTAATTAAATTATTTTCCTTTATTAATGAGCAACTTGGGGAATGAAAAATTGATTTTCCCAAAGACTGAAAGCTGGTCTCCTTTATTTTAAGTTTGAGTGAAGAGTAGTCTTTTGGTTCTTAATATAGACAAGAGCTCCAAAAATACATACATTTATGTCATCGGTGCAACATCAAATCCTCTGCTTACTCATGGATCTATTTTTAGGAATCCATTTATGGTTATTATTTCTCTATTTGGGATGATGATGATAGTAAAAATGAGAAGACAGCAAAGGCTGACAATATGAGAACACAGCTTCACTGATTTCAATAACTGGGTAAATAACCACCCAAAAGATTCAATGACATGATCTTCATACATGTGTCAGCTGAACCCACTGTTCTCCCTAATTCTTCCCAACCTGGCCACGAGCACTGTTATTTCTCAAAGTGTGATCTGCACTGACATGACCTAGGATTTTATTAATAGGCAGAATCTCATGGCTATTCCAGGCCTAGTGACCCCGAAACTGCACTTTAACATATCTCCAGGTCACGGGCACACACCTGAAAGTTGTTCTAGAGCATCATTGGTGAGCCTCATGTACCTCTCTGATGAGAAACTGTACTCATCAATGGGGAATCTCTGAGTACAGCTTTCAGGTTGCAAATTTTTCAGTGCTGTTTGTTTTGGGGTGGACACAGACCAACATTTCCAGACTCTTTCTGTGACACTTCTAAAATGTCTATAATTGCCCCAAAGTTAAGAATGTTATAATTTCACACCAGAATTTGATGGTAACTGTATTAATGACCATTTTGTGGCTATATAGTATACTATACACTTAGAAAAGAGACCAGGCACTTAGTGGAAGGGGTTTGGCACTGCATAGCTGTTAAAACTTCCAGCACAAGCTACCAGCTAAATTATAAGGGTGAATTAAAGGGTGCCCTTTATAAATAATCACAAAAGGCCTCTGCAGCTGATTATAGTGTGGGTGTAATTTGGAGAAAGTTTTGCTGTAGGCATGAAATTATAGTACTGCTACTGGAATAAAGCTAAGACTCCAGCCATTTCCAGTGGCTGATCACCACCTGTAGTATACACACTTCTTCAGAATTGAGTCAGAGGAAAGGGTGAAGAGTAATGAATCATCAGGTCTTCATCTCAAACACTTAAATTTGGCTATTTCTTTTCAAATGCACCTTGTTTGAGCCTGACCCTTGCTTGTAGGCTGAAGTCCTAGAGATAAAGGCTTTCTGCCAAAGGAACACTTCACCTAATGCAGGTTTTGTTCAGAGTCAGTCCTGGAATTTTTTCTGCATCTCTGTGGTCTTGGGCATCCTTATACATGAGGACAGAAGGATCTCTAACTCTTTTTCTTAGATGCTGATTTGATTTTGCAGCTAAGTATTTCTAGTACTAAAAGTTGAGCAATTACTAGTCTCAAGTTCCTTTTGACTCAGAAAGAGCAGGGAGATGTATCTTCAAATGTGCTGTGTGATAACTCACTTCAGTTGTGTCCCGACTCTGTAACTCTTTGGACTATAGCCCACCAGGCTCCTCTGTCCATGAGATTCTTCCAAGCAAGAATACTGGAGTGGGTTTCCATTTCCTCCTCCAGGGGATCTTCCTGACCCAGGGATCAAACCCACATCTCTTATGTCTCCTATATTGGCCGGGTGGGTTCTTGACCTCTAGTGCCACATTCATATCAGTTCAGTTCAGTCGCTCAGTCACGTCCGACTCTTTGTGACCCTATGGACTGCAGCATGCCAGGCCTCCCTGTCCATCAACGACTCCTGGAATTTACTCAAACTCATGTCCATTGAGTCGGTGATACCATCCAACCAGCTCATCCTCTGTCATCCCCTTCTCCTCCTGCCCCCAATCTTTCCCAGCATCAGGGTCTTTTCCAATGAATCAGTTCTTCACATCAGGTAGCCAAAGGATTGGAGTTTCAGCTTCAACATCAGTCCTTCCAATTAATATTCAGGACTGATTTCCTTTAGGATGGACTGGTTGGATCTCCTTGCAGTCCAAGGGACTGAAGAGTCTTCTCCAACACCACAAAAGCATCAGTTCTTCGGCGCTCAGCTTTCTTTGTAGTCCAACTCTCACTTCCATACATGACTAGTGGAAAAACCATAGCCTTGACTAGATGGACCTTCGCTGGCCAAGTAATATCTCTTCTTTTTAATATGCTGTCTGCTGCTGCTGCTAAGTCGCTTCAGTCGTGTCCGACTCTGTGCGACCCCATAGACGGCAACCCACCAGGCTCCCCCATCCCTGGGATTCTCCAGGCAAGAACACTGGAGTGGGTTGCCATTTCTTTCTCCAATGCATGAAAGTGAAAAGTGAAAGTGAAGTCGCTCAGTCATGTCCGACTCTTAGCGACCCCATGGACTGTAGCCCACCAGACTCCTCCATCCATGGGATTTTCCAGGTAAGAGTACTGGAGTGGGGTGCCATTGCCTTCTCCGAATATGCTGTCTAGTTTGGTCATAATTTTTCTTCCAATGAGTAAACATCTTTTAATTTCATGGCTGCAGTCACCATCTTCAGTGATTTTGGAGCCCCCCAAAATAAAGTCTGTCACTGTTTCCACTGTTTCCCCATCTATTTGCCATGAAGTAATGGGACCAGATGCCATGATCATTGTTTTCTGAATGTTGAGCTTTAAGCCAACTTTTTCACTCTTCCCCTTTCACTTTCATCAAGAGGCTCTTTATTTATTTATTTTTTTTTTTTCATGATTCTGCAACAATTTATTTGCAATTTAACAGCATAGTAAAGTCAAACATTACCACTTATTGCCAATTGGAAAGGAGGAAAAAAACGGGAAGCTCTGTGTCTGGGGAGGGATTCTGTAGTTTGGCACATTTGCTGGTTCTTAAACTGCTTTTCTGAATGAGTTTGTCTCTGAGTACGTAGTGGTCCAACGTTCTCCTGACTAATTTGGATTGCTTGTGGCCATGGAACCAGTGAGGGGGCTCCATTCATAAACAGCCCACGATGCATGATAATGCTTTAAGGCTCATAGGAGAAAGTTCGCTGAGAAGAACTGTAATATACCAGAGGGGGTTTGGAGAAAATTTCCATCCAGACTACAAATTGTAGACATTGATTTGAAATAAATTGTGACTGATGATCAGTCGATGACGATTTCCATAATCATTACACTGTCTGTAATTTATCAAGGTAATGATATTTGTGTCCCCGATGTCACATTCATCCTATACTGAGGGACTGAAGAGCATGCTGTGATTTTTTTTTTTTTATCTTTTTTTTTTTTAATTCTTTCCAACCATTTGTTTTGATCCTTCACATTATAAAGCTTCTTCTTTTTTTTTTTTTTTAATTTTATTTTATTTTTAAACTTTACATAACTGTATTAGTTTTGCCAAATATCAAAATGAATCCGCCACAGGTATACATGTGTTCCCCATCCTGAACCCTCCTCCCTCCTCCCTCCCATTCCATCCCTCTGGGTCGTCCCAGTGCACCAGTTCTTCTTCACTTTCTGCCATAAGGGTTGTGTCATCTGATATCTGAGGTGACTGATATTTCTCCCAGCAATCTTGATTCCAGCTTGTGCTTCATCTAGCCCAGTGTTTCTCACACCTTCATACACAGTTGCTGTTATTTAGCGACACATTGCTTGTCACTGAGGTCTGCTGGGGCTTGAGGACAGTTACTCAAGGAACAGCTCCCCTTGCTAAGGCTTGCTCCCCTATTAAATAACTCTTGTTATCTACTGTCTGAATTAGACCAGGATTTTTAAAAGTATATCTTTTTGTGTGTGGTGTGCATTGTGCGTGTGAGAGAGGATTCTGTGTGTGTCTTCTACAGCAATAGCAATAGCTACATTTATAGTGAGCTTACTGTGTCCAAGGCACTGCTCTTAGCACTTTATATCTATGATCTGATTTCATCCTTTCTGTAACCATGATTTAGACACTATGATTATTTGTTTTACAGATAAAGAAACTGAGGAACAGAACTAAGTTCCTTGATTAAGGCCATAAAGCTAAAATGGTTTGAACCCAGACAATAGAGGTGCTAAGATAAATTGCAATAGTGAATTAGTTGACATGGCACCTGACTTGTTGGAGGGATGAGAGGACAGCTTGGCAGAAAACTGGAGAGCAGGGGCCTCTAATTAGGGCCTGGGAAGATGAGGTTCTCTGGCTTTCACAATGACCTAACAGTGATTTGGCAGTGAAGCAAAGAGGGACATGGAGCCTGTCCTGGCTTCTCTGGCTGGTGAGCAGAAAATCAGGGGGAGCATGGGACAGGCAAGTCACAAATTGCCCATTTGAGAAGCAGATGTCAATCTTAGGCAGACTCAGTCTGAAGCAGACCAATGGCAGAACTCAGAGTTCTGCCATTGGTCTGCTTTCTGCGAGCAGCAAAGAACCAGGATGACCCTGAGGCAGTTAGCCAGGCCACCAGAAGTTAAATGGAAAGAGGTAGGCTGAAGGAAGGAGATCTGGGAAATTCTGTTTAAGATGTCTATGCCCAGATGGAGGAGGAGGTATTTGTGGGCAGAACAGTGTGTGACCGGGTCAGCTGTAAAGTCCTGGGGGCTGGAGACAACATAACTCAGCCAGTCCCACTCTCTCTTTACTTTGTGCAAAATATTCCCAACAGTGTTCATTAGATTATATAATCTTGATTATTGAGGAAGACAGAATTTCTTTAATTTGCGATGTCTTATACAAAGAGTTCTTCATTAAAAGTAATTTGGTGTACTTTTAGAGATGGGAGTCACTACCAAAAGCAAATATGCTACTGTAAGAGAAAATGTTTTTAATTAATACTGAAATACTGAGGATTCTGCTAGCATTGAAAATAATTAATATTAAAGTAAAATGTTATTGCCTGACATTTCCTTTTCTCTTTACATCATTAGCATAGGATTAACAAATTTTAAATGGGATTTTCAAACTCATAGCAAGCAGCTGTCTTCTACTACAAAAGACAATACACTCATACATATGTATTATGCACTTAATTAAAACTGTTGGATTTTTATTTTAAAAAGTTCTGATGATGTCCTGCATTTTTATAATGATTTAGATCTCTGAACAGCTACCAGTTTGCATATTTTAAGTGAGAAAAGAGGATTTGGGTGGAATAGGCATTCCAAAGTTCATATAATTGAAGGTCAAGGCCTACTATTAGCTGTTCCACTGGCCTAAGATTCTACTATTAGGTAGTCATTCATTTTACTTAAAAGGAAGTATTTTTTACTCTGAATATTCTTTTACTATAAAAGTCTATGTATTTATTATAGCGATTTTAGAAAAAAAAGGAAATAAGAATGATCTATAAGCCTGTTTCTTTGAGATAAACGTTATTAATTCTATTGTATGTTTTGTTTCTATAATTTTATTATATACAGTCTATATCCACAGGATTTGAATTGAAAGTCACTCAGTCACGTCGAACTCTTTGTGACTCCATGGTCTAAACAGTCCATGGAATTCTCCAGGCCAGAATACTGGAGTGTGTAGCCTTTCCCTTCCCCAGGGTATCTTCCCAACCCAACCATATTAATAAATATGTCTTTTTTGGTTTTCATTTAATTTTAAGTGGTGACTCTTTTCCTATGCCATTAATTCATCTTCAGAACATGACTCTTCATGACATCATCATCATCATTATCATAGCTGTAGAATATTTTGAGCCTTCTACTTTTAAAATGTATGATGTAATTTATAGAAGTAAAAGACATGTGACAGGACTATATTGGGGAGAGGAAGGAGTGTGGTAAGAAGTTATATAAAATAAATTTTTATAGATTACAACAAAATAAATTGATAATGAATAGAAATAATTTAAAGAGTGAAAAGCAGTCACAGTAAGCAGCCAAAAGTCAGAAATTTTAAAAGTCAACTTCTAAAAAGAGTAACTCTTTTTTTTTTTTCCAGAAAAGAGGAATTCAAATAGGAAACATGATTTTCATTATAAATTCCTCTAAATTACTTGATTTTTAACCATCTGCATATATGCTTTGGCTAAAAAAGAAAGTGTAAATTAACTCTGGGAAAAGATTTAGACATTAAGATCACCTCAGAATCTCACACCTGTGTGTGTGTGTGTATGTGCATGTCTGTGCATGTGCATGCATGGTGCACGAGAGCACACATATTTCTGTGGGAAGGCGAAAAGGGCAGGGCTGTATCAGGAGTGGCAGGAGGGGCCTTAGGTGCGGTGCATTCTGGGAAAGCATGAGGCCCCCCAAGGATGAGACCGCACAGAGTTGACGCCAAAGAGCATTTACTCTCTCTATGTCATAGTCTTGCTTTAGGCTAATCTTACCAAGAAGACTTCATCAAGTGGAATGCAGGATCCCGAGAGCAAAGAGTGTTAGAGCTGGCAAAAGGAGAGTTCCTCCAAATGTTATCGTTATGTAGAAACAGAAGGAAATAGGGTTCTCAGCAACATTATCTATTACCATTGCCACGTAAAATCCCCTCATTATAAGCTGTACAGTGTCCAAGCCATTTTGCTGCAGAGTTATTTTGCTAAAATAAATATTTAGCTTAAAAAAATTCCATTTCTAAACTGAAATGTTCGGAAAGAAAAAAGAGTTTCTAGCTTTCTTGAAGCAAATTGTGAGTTAAAAAAGCATCTGAAATCCAATGGGAAGTGGGAGATATCATGCCTTATATCATCATCCCTCCTTCTCTCCTTTTTCCATTCTAAATGGAGTTGTGCTGTTTGGTTTGATTGATAGGTTTGGAAGTTTAGATGAGAGGCTAGAAAATTTGAGGAAAGCAACTGATCACTTTACTGATTTTATTAATTAATATTTTGAGGTGATTACATGCCAGGAGCCATGTCAGCTGCTGGTTTATAGTGGTTGATAAACACAGCCCCTGCCCTCAGGAAACCAACCCCTGGTGGGGACACATAGTAAGCAATTCAGTCATGGCAGTAGGAGAACTCTGAATAACTCAGCCTAGCTGAGGTCTTTCTTCCTATATATATTACAAAATACATAGTAAATAGTACCATTCTATTCATAGTATCTTTCTTCCTATATATATTACAAAATATGTATAAAATAGTACCATTTCTTAGGGAAGGATTAAAGGAAAAACATGTAAAAAAGAAAAAAATTGGAATTATTTTTCTTTTTTAAAAGACTTTATTTGAATTCAATAAATGAGTCTTGGGTCACTAATTGAATTTGATTTAAGAAAAAATTGAGAACAGAGATGGTGAATTACCCTTTTGTTTCAGGTGCACTTTTTTTCATGGAGATTTCTCTTGTCTCTTTTTTCCCCTTCCAGGTGAACAGTATTCCTCTGTATCTATCTTGATTTTCTCTGCTTCTCTCACTATATTAGTTTCTCTACTTTTTCATTCTCCTGCTTCTTCTTTTTCTTCTCTTCCTCCCTCACCTTTCCATAACCTGCAGCCCTTCAGATCAGATCAGATCAGTCGCTCAGTCGTGTACGACTCTTTGCGACCCCATGAATCGCAGCACGCCAGGCCTCCCTGTCCATCACCAACTCCCAGAGTTCACTGAGACTCACGTCCACCGAGTCAGTGATGCCATCCAGCCATCTCATCCTCTGTCGTCCCCTTCTCCTCTTGCCCCCAATCCCTCCCAGCATCAGAGTCTTTTCCAATGAGTCAACTCTTCGCATGAGGTGGCCAAAGTACTGGAGTTTCTGCAGCCCTTAGATAGTCTTAAAATTATAAGCAATCAAGTCCAGCTTTAAAAGAAACATACACTGGAAATAGGGTTATTACTGTCACATTGGTATTTTTATCAGGACATTTGCATTGGCATTTCTATTAGTTCTCTAAGATGAGTTTTCTCTGTCCTGTGGTAGGCAAAATAGCCAATTTGAAAGTTGTGCATGTCCTACATCCAGAACTTATCAGTATTTCAACTAGGTGGCAAAGGGGAATTAAGTTTATAGCTGATCAGCTGACCTTGAGGATTATCCAGGTGGGCCCAATCTAATCATCAAAGCTTTTAAAAATGGAAGAGGGAGGCAGGACAGAGAGAATCAGGCAGATGGCAGCATGAAGAGGACTCAGCTTGTTGTTGCTGGCTTTGAAGAGGGACAAAGACAGTCATGAGCCAAAGTATGTGGGCCTTCAGAAGCTAAAAAAGATGGGGAAATGTATTTGCCCCTAGAATCTCAAGAAAAGAACCTAGTTTTGCAGACACCTTGATCTAAGGTTTCTTACTGGGGAAGGAAATGGCAACCCACTCCAGTATTCTTGCCTGGGAAATCCGAAAGAGGAGCCTAGCGAGCTACGTCCATGGGGTCACAAAGAGTTGGACATGACTGAGTGACTAACAACAGCAGCAAGGTGTTTTTACAGCAAAGCAAGTTGGACTTCCGCCTTCCAGAACTAACAACAAGTTTCCTTTGATTAAGTCACTACATTGATGGTAATTTGATAGAGCAGAGGTAGAAATCATGTGTGACTGCACTTTGCAAACAGTCTGGAGAAGAGATGCAGCTAGTGTTTTTTCCTTCTCAATGACTCACAGACTGTGGATCAGACGTGATTTTAAGAGTTCACTGAAGGCAGGTGTTTGTATTTAAGGCCACAGTACTTACTAAGAGGGAATAGATATTGAGAAGGGGCCAACAGGTGTACCTAGAGATTTAGATACTGAAAATTGGTGGTGGTTTAGTTGCTGAGTCATGTCTAACTCTTTGCAACCCCATGAACTTTAGCCAAGTTCCTCTGTCCATGGGATTTCCCAGGCAAAAGTACTGGAGTGGGCTGCCATTTGCTTCTCTAGAGGATCTTCCCTACCCAGGGATCAAACCTGTGCCTCCTGTTTGACAAGCAGGTTCTTTACCGCTGAGCCAATGGGAAGCATAGTCTGAATAAAAAGCTACGTATTTTGGAAATATATGTATACACAGAAGGGAGTTCAGAGACAGCCTCTCCCTGCATTTACTCAAAATAATCATATGCCAAAAGTGGCCTATTGGGGGTGGCATATTTTTAGTATATGCATGCATGTGTATTTCAAATGTATGTTGTTGCTGTTGGAATCAATAAAATAAAAATACCAACAAAAGCATTATTAGCCCCTTTCCTCTTTATGTGTTTTATTAACAAGCAAATGTTACTATTTCAATTAAAATCCTGTTGGGGCATTTGAGATTTTTATGCCTTGTAAATGTATTCAGCATTCAAAAGTTTAGAAATCTCGAATTCCTTTATTTTCGAGATAGTAAAACTGAGAGCAAGAAGCATGTAAACAAATTTACCTAAAGCAGAGTAGTTCACACTGGCAGAGAAAGGAAGAGAACTCCGTGTCTTGATGCCTGAGATTCTTTTTCCAAAATGCTGCACTGAATTCAGCATATAGAGTTTCACAGAGGCTCTGCCCACTCTACCCTCTTAACACTATGCCCCTGGAATTTTGAACAGTAATAGTAATATAATGACCTCAATATGGAGTGGCCATACAGTGACTTAAAATATTTTTTTTCTATATAAGTCTAGTTGATTTCTAATGTATTCTGCTGTACAGCAAAATAATTCAGTGACACATTCTTTTGCATTATGGGTTATCACAGGATATGGAATACAGTTCCTTGCACTGCAGAGTAGAACCTTACGTATGCATTCTTTCTATAATAGTTTGCATCTGCTGATCCCACCTCCCAACCTTTCTCTCCCCAACTCCTCCACCTACCTTTGGCAGCCACAAGTCTGTTCTCTGTGTCTATGAACCTGTTTCTGTCGATGATGACTTTTTGTTCCTTTGTTTTAAATGGGCATGTCTTTAGGATTTTACCCCTTTAAACTTTTCTATAGTTCCATTAGGAGACTGGAAAGAATTCCTTTGCAAACATATTCTTAAACCATTGGTAAAAATATGGGGTATATAACCACTCTCATATCTTTTCTTATTGATGTTCTCTTTGGTTGAATATCTATAAGATCTGGATAATGTAAATGCTTGCTTTTTTTTTTTTCTTCCATGCATACATTTCAGGGAAGTTCTATCTAGTCTCTAACTCAGGTGTTTTCTTTTAAGGAGTCAAGTTGGGTGTTAGAGTTCCAGGACAGTAACAGAAACGATATTTGTTCAGGCCTGAATCAGCCAAAACTGTGAATAACACAGCTCCTGAACCAGCTGGATATCTGAGCTTTTCTTAGACACTTGGGTAAGAATAATAGCAGGGAAAGTGGCTGTATCTTACTGTTCTTAATGTTTTTTGCATGCTTGATGAGCCTGAATTTGGAGTAGGTTTCAGGAGGAAGGGTAAGGATGAGACCAAACAAAAAGTACTACTTCAGCTGTAAAGAAACACTTTATGCCATGAAAACTGAACACAGTATGCCATGGAACTCAAAATGTATTTACAGTGATACAGTACAGCTTACACCATGTGTAAAAACATGCAGGCAGTGACTATAAAATTAAAGAGCACACAGACCCTAAATTGTTGCTCATTTATGTGAGCTATCTACAAAAATGAAATTTATTTCAATTCCTCTCTTGTATTTCCATAAGGCTGTAGAAAATTTCTAGTAGCTACAGGCTTTAAGTACAGCAGGTTAGAGGGTTATAAACCAGTCTCACTGCTGTTTCAATTTGTTCATGTTTTGTAGGGTTTTTTGTGATGTTGGAACTCCGAGATCATACAAGCTCAACTCATTGAATTTGGACAGCAAATTTGGACTTACTCAAGGTGCAAGCAGTATTAAGGTACCGTTTTCTGTCTGATTCTAAAAGTTCTTCACGATCTCGTCAGTATGCCTATTCATTCAGCAAGGGTTAATTGAACCCTCCCTTGTAAAGCAGTATTCTATAATAGCAGCTGGGTATATAGTGATGAATAAAACACAAAAGTGGTCTCTCTTCTCTGGAGCATAATTCTAATAGTTGGTCACAGACAGTAAACAAGGTAAGTAGGACATTTTACTCTCTGATATATTCTTTGGAGAAAAAAATAAACAGGAAAGACAGATAGCTTATGGGGAGAAGATGAAATTTTTGATAGAATTGCCACAAAGCGTTTTATATATTATATAAACTGTCACCTAAAACAGAGCTGAAGGAATTGAGGGAGGGAACCATAGACATGTCTGACAGAAGCCTTTTTGAGCAAAGGAGCTACTATTGGAAGATATTGGGAGTGAGAGTGTGTCAGCAAGAAGGCCAATAAGGCTGCGGTGTAGGAAGCAGGGAGTGGAGTCAGACTGGAATTATGGATGGAAGGCTGTATTGCATAGATCCTTGGAGGTTATTGTAAAGACTTTGAGTTTTACCCCGAGATGAGATGCTGTTGGAAAGTTTACTAACCTACACAATTTGCAACATAAATTTTGAAAACCTAAGCTGTTTAATAAAGCAGCCTCTAGCCACCTATGGTGATTTAAGTGGAAATTAATTAAAAATAAGTATAATCCATCACTAACACATTTCAATTCTGAATAGACTTAACTGACTATCTTATTGAGCAGCACAGAATAGAACATTTCCATTATTTGAGAAGGTTCTTGGATAATGCTATTCTAGATTAATCATACTGATTAGACATTAATTCTAAAAAATGAAAAAAAATAAAAATGCATGCCACTGAGAGAATTTGCTGCAAATATTTTGCTAGGCTTTAGAGATAAAAATTTATATGAGGAAGAAATGGGATTTTTCTTTGTAGATCTTCTAGTCTCTTAAGGAGAGCAAGGAACATAAATATAGTCACAGAATTATCATTAAAGCATGGTCAAGGCATATATTTCAAAAGAAAGATAGGCTGTTAGCCTGGGGGAGAGAAGTTTCCATCCAAATGAGTTTGGAAAATAAATTGTAAGTCATACAGTGGGTCATGGTGTTTCAGGTGAATAGACTACATGAATAGAAATAATAGTACTTAATAACCACCATGATAAAACTGATATCTTTGTACCTCATTTAATTTTTACCACATTTATGTTCCATTTTACATGTATAGAACATAGAAATCCAGAAATTAAATAAGTTGCCATTATCACAAAGCACCTTATTATATGCAAAATTAATCATATTAACTGCGCAAAAAAACCCACACCAATTACTCTCATAAAAATATGCTAATTAAAAGTTGGTTATAGAACCAGGATTTAACTGTGGTGTATAGCTTTAAAATCCCATGCTTCTATTTACTATTTTATATTCCAGCCTGATCCCCAAAAAAGTGTCATACAATGCTAAAGAGAAAAAAAAATTACCAGGATATATAAACACTATGAACATATTATATAAAGCAACTAACAGAATTGCCAAAACATAAGTGTAAACTAACAATGAAGGCTGAAGCTTTCAACATACACTTCTCAGAAGGGGATAGATAAAAAAAAAAACAAAATTTTAAGTGGCGATGCTGAGAATCTTTGCAATTGAAAGTTTCAGTTACTACAAAAATATTTAACTTAATACCTAAGCCAATATTTGTCAAAATTTGAGAGACAAAGCTGAGTCAGTGCTCAGAGGGAACTTCTTAGTTTTAACAATGTTTTTCTGTTAACAAGTAAAACAAAAATTCAATATCAGAAACTGGAAAAATTTCACTGGTGTTTAGAAGTAAGAAAGGAAATAAAAAACATAATGTCAAATAATATTTTTAAAATAAAGATAAAATATAGAGAACTAACCAAAAAGAGAGAAGTGAAACAAAACTAATCTTTGAAAAGGTTTGTGAAGTAATGTTGCGGAAGCTGGGGATAAGTAAAATGGTGTCTCTACATTCCTGCTGCTGCTGCTAAGTCACTTCAGTCGTGTCCGACCTGTGTGACCCCATAGACGGCAGCCCACCAGGCTCCCCCATCCCTGGGATTCTCCAGGCAAGAACACTGGAGTGGGTTGCCATTTCCTTCTCCAATGCATGAAAGTGAAAAGTGAAAGTGAAGTTGCTCAGTAGTGTCTGACTCTTAGCGATCCCATGGACTGCAGCCTACCAGGCTCCTCCATCCATGGGATTTTCTAGGCAAGAGTACTGGAGTGGGGTACCTTTGCCTTCTCCGACATTCCTTCTAGTCCTCAGCAAATCCACTGTTTCCTAGTTCTACTTTCTTACAATTTCCTCACATTATATTCTGCACCCGTGTTTCTAAACTATGAGAAATGCCTAGGAATTTTACATTTCTAAAAATGTTCTTAGCAAAGTAAGATGGCAGAGCCCATGGAATTTTTATTTGGCCCATGAAGTTAAGTGAAGTCGCTCAGTCATGTCCAACTCTTTCCTACCCCATGGACTCTAGCCTGTCAGGTTACAAAATCCATCCATGGGATTTTCCAGGCAAGAATACTGGAGTGGGTTGCCATTTCCTTCTCCAAGGTATCTTCCCGACTCAGGGATTGAACCTGAGTCTCCAGCACTGCAGTAAGACTCTTTTCTGTCTGAGCTACCAGGGAAGCCCGTTTAGCCCATAATATTACACTATTTTGTTTCCCTTCTTCCCTTTAACCTTCCCTCTGTTCTTCTTTTTTTTTTTATGCCTATATTTATGTTTTAATTTTCTGTGATTTGTGGTAGACAATTGTCTCATCACCATGAGACCTTGTATTTCTTAAGTTGTTTTCTGTATAGAAGTAATACCTAGAGCAAAGAGTAAAATACATTTTTATTTTGTCAATGTTTATGGACAGAATCAGATTAAAAAATAATGATTTTGACAAGGGGGGAAGAAAAACCATCTTAAGCTTCACTGCCTTCATTAAGGCTTATGTACTTGCATGAGTCAGGCTTGAGTAATTTTATGATGCAGCTTGTAGTTGAATATGATTTGCAAGCAGGTTTCTAACTTATTTTTAAGCTGACTTTGCATATGATAGTGCCTCCCAACTGTGGATCATTTCCAATAGTTGTGCAACTAATACTATCTCTTAAAGATGGAAGTTGTTCTTTTGTATGATAAGCAATTATTAGTCACTTCTTGAGATTAGGAAAAAACAAAAATTAAAAACTGGGAATTAATGTAGGCCGAAACATCTACTATATGTGTTCAGAGTAATGTAAATTTTCAATCACTTCCCCTGTTAATTTGAATAAAGAGACTATACTTCCCTTCAGCTGACTGGGTCCACTGTGTAGCCCTAGCCTATGGTTTCACAAGTTTATTGCGTAGCTCAACTATTTCCAGAACACAATAGTCTATTTTCCTTTGGATGTGCTCTTACTCTCCAGGAATGACAGAATTGTTGGAAGGGCTTCTTTGTCATTAACGAAGTTCTGAAAACCTCTAGAATACTAATGAGAAGGAATAATGCCGAGAAAATGGACAAGAATCTACTTCTTTAACAAAGGCTTCTCCTTGCTCATCTGTTTCTGCCCTCAGCATTTTCTCACAGCTAATTTCAGCAATTTATATATCTTCCCCCTTACTCAAACACCCAGCTCACCCTGACAGCTTGGAGGCCCAAGCCTGCCCCTCAGCCTTAGGAACCATGACCTATAAAGCAAGTATGTCAAAGCAAGTGGCTTCAGCTCCAACATCTGTCTATGAATTGGAATGAAGTCATGATTCCACAGCTTGGTAACAACCACAGGGCTCACTTTCAGACTTGCTTCCCTTTAGTGCTCTGAAATTAGCTCATATAGAGGTTGTAGTATCTGGCCACGGAGAAGGCAATGGCACCCCACTCCAGTACTCTTGCCTGGAAAATTCCATGGACGGAGGAGCCTGCTAGGCTGCAGTCCATGAGGTTGCTAAGCGTCGGACACAACTGAGTGACTTCACTTTCACTTTTCACTTTCATGCACTGGAGAAGGAAATGGCAACCCACTCCAGTGTTCTTGCCTGGGGAATCCCAGGGACAGAGGAGCCTGGTAGAAGGCTGTCTATGGGGTCGCACAGAGTCGGACATGACTGAAGCGACTTAGCAGCAGCAGCAGAATCTGGCCGGGGTCCTCCAGCTCTCCTTCCTTGGACTGGATCGGGTTCATGCATCACTCATTAATTCTGTGTGTGTGTGTGTGTGTGTGTGTGTGTGTGTGTGTATGTATGTGTGTATACACACACATATATAATGCAACATGTTATACACACACACACAAACATATATTAATACTTTTATTTTTTAAGCAATCTTTTATGCCTCTAGGAGAAGGCAGTAGATATAACAACTTTCCTGCTCTTACAGATCTTAACAGATAAAAGAAAGAAATTAACAGATAAAACACAAATTCTGGTGGAGATAAGTGCTATGAAGAAAAATAAAACCAGGGCAAGGGTTTAGAGAGTGACCGTGGAAGCAGGAATAGGGATGGAAGTTATTTGAAATGATGTGGTCAGAGAAAACCTCTCTGAAAATCTCAAACCACATCTCCATCTGGGAAAGAGCTTTTGAGGCTGAAGGACCAACAGGATCCAGATTCTAAGACAGAAATATGCACAAGGAAAGAAAGTAGACTGAGATGCTGCATGGTAGAAGTAGGCAAGAGTCACACAATGGAAGATCTGTTTAGGGTTTAATAAATTGTTCCTATTTCATTATAATTGTGATGGGAAGTTACAAAATGATTTTGAGCCAAGATCCCACATGACCTTATTTACTTCTAAAAGGGTCTTTCTGCTTTATGGATAATAAACTGTAACATGCTGAAATCAGGGAGAAAAATACTGGTGTCTCAGTTAGCATGTGATAAATGGCCAAAATTGTAATGTGCTTATAATAGGGATAGTACTTTGAAATCATTGATTCTGTTTCTTACTCACTGAACTTAACTCCATGGCAATTTATGAAGGTAAATGGACTTGAACTTTTTAGTTGTCTTTGCCAGTGTCGGTTTCTTTTTTAAAAGTGCCTTGTCTTTTATTATCCTCATCAGAGATAACATTTTAACATAAAGTGGGTACGTGTCTTGTGTAGAATTTACAGAAACAAAAGAGTGAAAACCAGTGCTCAATTCTACATTTTGATGCAGTAATTAACATTTGATGCTCTGGTCTTCATTAATGGGATGGCTTAGAGATCTCAGATGACTCTCTTTTGGGATATGTAAAAGCATTAACTCATGGTGTTCAGGAGAGGAAGCCACACCATGAAGATCTAACTGTTCTGACATTATTATATACAGTTATCAATTTTGGATTGCTTTCTTTCACATCCTTTCATAACTTCTGGGTATCTATGTAGATTCATCTATCTTCAACTTTACTGTCTTTTAAGGGGCACCCATGTCAACTTTCCAGCCTCTTTAACCTCTGCCTACAAACCTACCCCAATTTTTCCTGGTAGCAGGTAGTCTACGGTTATACTTAGACTTTTGATTACTCTCTTCACTATCGAACTAGCAGCCTCTTTGTCAAACTACAATTGCCCAATACTTTTCACTCCTGATGGAGTCTCGTCTGGGTCTCTCAGTCAGTTCAGTTGCTCAGTCATGTCCAGCTCTTTGCAACCTCATGAACCGCAGCACGCCAGGCCTCCCTGTCCATCACCAACAGCCCGAGTCCACCCAAACCCATGTCCATTGAGTTGGTCATGCCATCCAACCATCTCATCCTGTGTCATCCCCTTCTCCTCCTGCCCTCAATCTTTCCCAGCATCAGGGTCTTTTCAAACGAGTCAGCTCTTCACATTGGAGTTTCAGCTTCAACATCAATCCTTCCAATGAACACCCAGGACTGATCTTCTTTAGGATGGACTGGTTGGATCTCCTTGCAGTCCAAGGGACTCTCAAGAGTCTTCTCCAACACCACAGTTCAAAAGCATCAATTCTTCAGCACTCGGCTTTCTTCACAGTCCAACTCTCACATCCATACATGACCACTGGAAAAACCATAGCCTTGACTAGATGGACCTTTGTTGACAAAGTAATGTCCCTGCTTTTGAATATGCTGTCTAGGTTGGTCATATCTTTCCTTCCAAGGAGTAAGCGTCTTTTAATTTCATGGCTGCAGTGACCATCTGCACTGATTTGGGAGCCCAAAAAAATAAAGTCAGCCACTGTTTCCACTGTTTCCCCATCTATTTGCCATGAAGTGATGGGACTGCATGCCATGATCTTAGTCTTCTGAATGTTGAGCTTTAAGCCAACTTTTTCACTCTCTTCTTTCACTTTCATCAAGAGGGTCTTTAGTTCTTCTTTACTTTCTGCCATAAGGGTGGTGTTATCTGCATATCTGAGGTGATTGATATTTCTCCCTGCAATATTGATTCCAGCTTGTGCTTCTTCCAGCCCAGAGTTTCTCATGATGTACTCTGCATATAAGTTAAATAAAGCAGGGTGACAATATACAGCCTTGATGGACTCCTTTTCCTATTTGGAACCAGTCTGTTCCATGTCCAGTTCCAACTGTTGCTTCCTGACCTGCATACAGGTTTCTCAAGAGGCAGGTCAGGTGGTCTGGTATTCCCATCTCTTTCAGAATTTTCAACAGTTTATTGTGATCCACACAGTCAAAGGCTTTGGCATAGTCAAGAAAGCAGAAATAGATGTTTTTCTGGAACTCTCTTGCTTTTTCCATGATCCAGTGGATGTTGGCAATTTGATCTCTGATTCCTCTGCCTTTTCTAAAACCAGCTTGAACATCTGGAAGTTCATGGTTCATGTATTGCTGAAGCCTGGCTTGAAGAATTTTGAGCATTACTTTACTAGCGTGTGAGGTGAGTGCAATTGTGCGGTAGTTTCACTCCTGATGGAGTCTCATCTGGGTCTCTATGGCCCTACATTCTTTGAGGTCTAAAGGTTTCAGTGAACCCTATGAAAGTCATGAAAATCACCCTTAAAGTTTGACCTAAGTCCTATAAAGCAGTTACCAAATATAAAAAGATAAAACTATGTTGCTGTATTTATTCAATTCTATTAAGTAAGCAAATGAAATTCAAGAACTAAAGGTTGTGAGGATGAAACTAAGAAATCAATGCATGGGTTTAACAGGCTTTTTGGACCCAATTGAAGAGAAAATATACAGGAATATAACCCAGAGTCATATCTCTGAGCTCAAATTTGCTTGTAAGAACACAATTTACGTAATAACCTTTATAATTCAAATTTGGATCTGTATACAAACAAATTGACAGGACTTGCTTAACTTTTTCTTTAGAAAATTGATTTCCCAGTCCTTTGGTAATGATTTGGGTAAAGGAAATAATGATTTCATTCAATTTTCTTTCCTACAGATAATTTTGTTATAGTAATATTGTTTCTAATTAATGGCATGAACTGTTAACTCTACTGTCTTTGACTCCTTTATTTTTCTTATCACTATTGCCAATGCCAATTTAGTTCTTATGATTTTTTACATTAATCAATGCTACAAAATCCTCTTTTTCTCCATTTTATTGTTCAGTTCAGTTCAGTCGCTCAGTCGTGTCTGACTCTGCGACCTCATGAATCGCAGCACGCCAGGCCTCCCTGTCCATTACCATCTCCCGGAGTTCACTCAGACTCACATCCATCGAGTTGGTGATGCCATCCAGCCATCTCATCCTCTGTTGTCCCCTTTTCCTCCTGCCCCCAATCCCTCCCAGCCAAGTTCCTGTCTAGTGATTCAGTGGTGCTATCTAAACATGTCATCCTCTGCTACCCTCTTCTCCTTTTGCCTTCAGTCTTTCCAAGCATCAGGGTCTATTCCAATGGATTGGTCCTTCCCATCAGATGGCCAAAATATTGGAGCTTCAGGTTCAACATCAGTCCTTCCAATCAATATTCCAGGTTGGTTTCCTTCAGGATTGACTGGTTTGATCTCCTTGCAGCCCAAGGGATTCTCAAGAGTCTTCTCCAACACCACCATTCAAAAGCATCAATTCTTTGGCACTCAGCTTTCTTCACAGTCCAACTCTCACATCCATACATGACCACTGGAAAAACCTTATTGTTGCCTCAGTTCAAACCATTCTTCACGTAGCTGCCAGAAGGATCTTTCTAAACTGAAGGTCGGTTTTTGATAACCCCCTGCTTAACATATTTTACCAGATCCTGTCCAATTTCTCCATAATCTCCTTCATCTTACCTTTTCCTCTACTTTCTTTCTCACTCTGAGTACCATTATAAGCTATCAAATTCTCTAGATACACCATGCTTTTCTAGTTACTTCTCTCTGTACTTCCAATCATTGACTTGGTTAAGGCATATGAATTTATTGGTCCCGATACATGTTTGAGAAATCTGAATGAGTTCAGAAATTATTGGGAGTATAATAGGCAGGAATGGAGCCCCCAGTACTCCAGCTCTAGGTCCAGGGAGAACCTACAGAACATGAATGCATTAAACACGTGGCCAAAAAATAGAGAAGGCTACTGGAAAAAGGAGACAAACTCTTCATGAAGTAATTGCAACTTGAGTTCTGCTGCTGCTAAGTCGCTTCAGTTGTGTCCGACTCTGTGCGACTCAATGGACAGCAGCCTACCAGGCTCCACCATCCCTTGGATTCTCCAGGCAAGAACACTGGAGTGGGTTGCCATTTCCTTCTCCAATGCATGAAAGTGAAAAGTGAAAGTGAAGTTGCTTAGTTGTATCTGACTCTTCGCGACCCCATGGACTGCAGCCTACCAGGCTCCTCTGTCCATGGGATTTTCCAGGCAAGAGTACTGGAGTGGGGTGCCATTGCCTTCTCCAGCAACTTGAGTTCAGATCGCATTAAATCTCTGTGTGGAACTTGAAGAGACATAATGATCCCAGTTATCTCCATCTGGGTTCACTAGAGCAAATGTTTTATAGTGTTGGCATTAATAAGTGTTAATAAGACAAATTTTGACTTAAATATTGGGTTGGCCAAAAAGGTTTGTTCAAGTTTTTTCATAACATCTTATGGAAAACTGGAAACAACTTTTTGTTGTTCTGAAAACCAGAACAAACTTTTTGGCCAGTTCATATTTCCATCTTTGTTCCTAATACTGCTGCTGCTAAGTCACTTCAGTCGTGTCCGACTCTGTGCAACCCCATAGACGGCAGCCCACTAGGCTTCTCTGTCCCTGGGATTCTCCAGGTATGAATACTGGAGGGGGTTGCCATTGCCTTTTCTACCTGATACTGTAAAGCTCTTAATTAAGTTGCTCTTAGCTTTCTGACCAACAACTATAAGCCAATAATTAGCTCACTAGCCTGTTGTGTTATTCTTACAAAAAATAACATTATGTCCAGAAATAGTATAACTTTTCAGAATTGTGTTTTTCTACTGTTTTTTAAAAAATGGCCTGTTCCCTTACTGGAAGAGTGATTGGAGTAGATGCATTCCACATACCTTGGTAACAGATGTTACTGCACACTGTGAAAATTCCTTGCATTAGTCAAAGTAAACATGGTATCCAGGAAGGTAAAATATTTCAGCCAAACTTGCATCTAAGAGCCAGCTGTTTATGTAGATAGAAAAAAAGATGCCATTCAGAGTCTCTTCTTTTGGTTACAGGATTCTGTAGCAAGTATACAACGCTGCAAATATTTACTTTTCTCTGAGGGCAGCAAACAGATTGCATGCAAATTTGCTAAGCATTTTTGTGCTTCTCTTTGCTTTTTTTTTTTTTTTGATAAAGAATGAGTGTTACTTGAATTTCAAGTGAGTAAATCTTGGTAGGCTTTTAAGCTTTGGAGAACTATAAAGTTATTGACAAGAAAGAAGCCATTTAAAAATTTCTTTTGAGTTTAATTGCTTGGATGCTTTTCTGAAAGCTTTCTGAAAGCTATTGGAATCCCTCTATAATCCTTCCTTTCCCCCTCTGCCCCCCCAATTTCCCAGTTCAGATCACTGTTACCTGCTCTGGGTAAGGGAGCAGAACATGAATTGATTTTATGTCATTTTCCCCTGAAATGTAGGTTCTGTTATTCTAAAATATATTTGAATTTTTTAAGCAAACTGAAGGGAACAGAAATAGAACCATACAAGTCCAACTGACAGCAATCTGTTAAATTTCACCAAATGCTGGTAATATTGGTTTTTTGTGTCACTCTGATTCAAAACAACATTTTAAAATTTAATATAACTATTATGAATGTCTAAAGTATGTCATTTGGCCACATGACTTAGGTAGACTGACTCTGCAAGATATATGCTAAGGGTAAATATTAGTCTTGTCTGTATAGGAAGGCGAGTAAAAAGGGATTCTGACAGGCAACATATGTAATTAAACATTTTTATAAATATTAAAACAATTGCCTCAGTATGTTTTTTAATTAATTTATTTTAATTGGAGGATAATTACTTTACAATATTGTGGTGGTTTTTGCCATATGTCAACATGAATCAGCCATGGGTGCACATGTGTCCCCCTATCCTGAAACCCCTTCCCACCTCCCTCCCCACCCTATCCCTCTGGGTTGTCCCAGAGCACCAGCTTTGAGTGCCCTGCTTCATGCTTTGAACTTGCACTGGTCACCTGTTTTGCATATCATAATATACATGTTTCAATGATATTCTCTCAAATCATCCCACCCTCGCCTTCTTCCACACAGTCCGAAAGTCTGTTCTTTACATCTGTGTCTCTTTTGCTGCCTTGCATATAGGATCATCATTATTGTGTTTCTAAATTCCATATATATGTGTTAATATACTGTATTGTGTTTCTCTTTCTGACTTACTTCATTCTGCATAATAGGCTCCAGTTTCATCCACCTCATTAGAACTGATTCAAATGCATTCCTTTGTATAGATGAGTAATATTCCATTGTGTATGTTTACCACAATTTCTTTAGTCATTCATCTGCCAGTGGACATCTAGGTTGCTTCCACGTCCTAGTTATTGTAGTGCTGCAATGAACACTGGGGTACATGTCTCTTTCAGTTCTGGTTTGCTTGGTGTGTATGCCCAGCAATGGGACTGCTGGGTCATATCACAGTTCTGTTTCCAGGTTTTTAAGGAATCTCCACACTGTTCTCCATAATGGCTATACCAGTTTGCATCCCCACCAACAGTGTGAAAGTGTTCCCTTTTCTCCACACCCTTTCCAGCACTTATTGTTTGTAGACTTTTTGATAGTGTCCATTCTGACCGGCGTGAGATGATACCTCAATGTGGTTTTGATTTGCATTTCTCTAATAATGAGTGATGTTGAGCATCTTTCCATATATTTATTAGCCATCTGTATGTCTTCTTTGGAGAAATATGTTTAGTTCTTTTGCTCACTTTTTGATTGGGTTGTTCATATTTTTGGTATTGAGCTGCATGGGCTGTTTGTATATTTTGGAGATTAATTCTTTGTCAGTATTTCATTTGCATTATTTTCTCCCATTCTGAAGGCTGCCTTTTCACCTTGCTTCAGTTCAGTTCAGTTGCTCAGTCGTGTCTGACTTTTTGCAACCCCATGAACTGCAGCACGCCAGGCCTCTCTGTCCATCACCAACTCCCGGAGTTCACCCAAACTCATGTCCATCGAGTTGGTGATGCCATCCAGCCATCTCATCCTCTGTCGTCCCCTTCTCCTCCTGCCCCCAATCCCCCCCAGCATCAGAGTCTTTTCCAATGAGTCAACTCTTCGCATGAGGTGGCCAAAGTACTGGAGTTTCAGCTTTAGCATCATTCCTTCCAAAGAAAGCTCAGGGCTGATCTCCTTTAGAATGGACTGGTTGGATCTCCTTGCAGTCCAAGGGACTCTTCTGAGTCTTCTCCAACACCACAGTTCAAAAGCATCAATTCTTCGGTGCTCAGCTTTCTTTATAGTCCAAATCTCACATCCATACATACCACTGGAAAAACTTGACTAGACGGACTTTGGTGGCAAAGTAATGTCTCTGCTTTTGAATATGCTATCTAGGCTGGTCATAACTTTCCTTTCAAGGAGTAAGCGTCTTTTAATTTCGTGGCTGCAATCACCATGTGCAGTTTCACCTTGCTTACTGTTTCCTTAATTGTGCAAGAGCTTTTAAGTTTAATTGGGCTCCCCTTGTGGCTCAGCTGGTAAGGAATCCACCTGCAATGTTGGAGACCTGGATTTGACCCCTGGTTTGGGAAGATCCCCTGGAGAAGGGAAAGGCTACCAACTCCAATATTCTGGCCTGGAGAATTCCATGGACTATATAGTCCATGGGGTTGCAAAGAGTTGGACACGACTGAGTGGCTTTTATTTTTTAAGTTTAATTAGATCCCATTTGTTTGTTTTTATTTCCATTACTCTGGGAGGTGGGTCATAGAGAATCTTGCTGTGATTTATGTTAGAGAATATTCTGTATGTATTTTCCTCTAAGAGTTTTTTATTTTCTGGTCATATATGTAGATCTTTAATCCATTTAGAGTTTATTTTTGTGTATGGTGTTAGAAAGTATTCTAGTTTCATTATACAGGTGGTTGACCAGGTTTCCCATCACCACTTGTTAAAGAGATTGTCTTTCCTCCATTGTATATTCTTGCCTCCTTTGTCAAAGATAAGGTGTCCATAGGTGCATGGATTTATCTCTGGGCTTTCTATTTTGTTCCATTGATCTATATTTCTGTCTTTGTGCCAGTGTCATATTGTCTTGATGACTGCAGCTTTGCAGTATAGTCTGAAGTCAGGCAGGTTGATTCCTCCAGTTCCATTCTTCTTTCTCAAGATTGCTTTGGCTACTTGAGGGTTTTTGTGTTTCCACACAGATTGTGAAATTATTTGTTCTAGTTCTGTAAAAAAAAAAAACAAAGAAAAGTACCATTGGTAGCTAGATAGGGATTGCATTGAATTTATAAGTTGTTTTGGGTAGTATACTCATTTTCACTATTTTGATTCCTCTAATCCACGAACTTGGTATATTTCTCCAACTATTTGTGTCATCTTTGATTTCTTTCATCAGTGTTTTATAGTTTGCTGTATATAGGTCTTTTTTCATTTAGGTAAATTTATTCCTAAGTATTTTATTCTTTTCATTGCAATGGTGAATGGAACTGTTTCCTTTATTTCTCTGTTTTTTCACTGTTAATGTCTAGGAATGCAAGGAATTTCTGTGTATCAATTTTATATCCTGCAACTTGACTATATTCATTAATTAGCTCTGTAATTTTCTGGTGGTATCTTTAGGGTTTTCTATGTGGAGGATCATGTCATCTGCAAATAGAGTTTTACTTCTTCTTTTCCAATCTGAATTCCTTTTATTTCTTTTTCTTCTCTGATTGCTGAGTCTAGGACTTCCAAAACCTTGTTGAATAGTAGTGGTGAAAGTGGTCAACCTTGTCTTGTTCCTGATTTTAGGGGAAATGCTTTCAACTTTTTACCATTGAGGATAATGTTTGTTGTGGGTTTGTTGTATATGGCTTTTATTATGTTGAGGTATGTTCTTTCTATGCCTGCTTTCTGGAGAATTTTTTTTATCATAAATGGGTGTTACATTTTGTCTGTTTGGTTTTAATTATATTAAAGTTAGTTTAGATTGGCTAAAGAAATACTTCATAAAAAAAAACAAATTTTAATTATGATAAACTTAATGTTTGTACAAAACTATTTTCCCTGGGACTAGACCAGAGTAAAATCTTACTCTAGCTCACCCAATAGTCTTCAGGGAGATAGAAAGACCATCTGTTAAGGGCTTGTTGTTTGATGCACACCTGTCCATTCAATCTTGGTTTAGCTTTAACTACCACAGAAAAGTTTTAGGGAGTTATGCATTCCAGGAATTCCCATCTAGGGTCTATCCTATTAAAGCTTTGTGGGCAAAACAACTTCCTCTATGTAGTTCCTCTTTTGCATTATATGAAAGTAATGCTATTTGACCTTTTTACCTATAAAACAACAATCTAATGTGATCCAGAAGGTCCCAGTAAATTCTCATCTTTCTGAAATGCTATAAGAAGTCTGTGGAGATTTCTGTCTCTAATAGCTTGTTTACTCTGCTGTTGGTATCAATTTGGGTAAATAATTGGTTTAAATAACTTCTGGTGGGACAGGATGGCATCAGTTAGGACATGAATTTTTTCTTTTGCATTTTAAGCATAATTGTCCTGTCCTTGATCTTATTAATCTTATGGCTTCATAGAAGAGAACATGTTGCTGAGGGAAAGATGTCAAAAGGTTATGGGGATATGGGTCTGTGGTTTCCACTGGCCCTGTCTTAGAAGCAGTTTATTTTCATCTCAAATCATGAGGTAATATGATTCCAGCATTCTGGGAAAAAGAAACCAGGAAGATAAAAAAATAAAAAACCTATTCCCCTTTTTAGCCATCTTCCCAGGATGGATGTAAAGCATGTTCTTAAAATGATTTTATTACTTTGGGGAGACTTATCTAAGTGGCACTTTCTCCATTTTTACACTTGATCTCATTCCCACCCATGGCCTTCATGTAATGTTTTATAACTGATGTCTCTCTGAACTTCTGTATCTTTCTGTCTCTGTCTTTCCTATAATTCCTTTTTCAAGTCTTCTCCTCACTGTATATATCTGCTACACTAGTTAAGTATTGAACTCTGGTTGCTTTAGCTAGAAAATTTTAGTGTTCACCATTATCTGTCAGAGAGCTAGACTAAATTTCCCATCTCCCTTGCTTCTAGGTGAGGTTACTTTGACTAACGCACCCCAGTAAATGTGATAGGAGATATATGTGTCATTTCCTGGGCAAGATTATTAAAGGCATGGCATTTTCCATGATCTTGTTTCTGTGTGTCTTCTGAGTGTCCTAAAGGAAAATAGAACTATAAGATGGAAGACGCCTTGACCCTTGAATTAACTGCTACAGATCATCATGTTCCTTACATAACCCAGAAAAAAAAATTGTGATATGAGCACAAACAACTGGGATTGAAATATGTTTGTTATAGGAGTTGACCTAATACATTTTTTTAAATGAAGAATAGTTGATTTATAATATTAAATTATTTCAAGTAAACAACATAGTGATTGAAATTTTTGTAGATTATTCTCTATTTATAGTTATGGTAAAATATTAGCTATATTCCCTATGCTGTATGATATATTCTTTTTTAATTTAAATTTATTTATTTTAATTGGAGGCTAATTACTTTACAATATTGTATTGGTTTTGCCATACGTTAACATGAATCCTTATAGCTTATTTTATACATAGTAGTTTGTATCTCTTAAGCTGTCACCCCTATCTTGTCCCTTACACTGTCCCTCTCCCCTCTGAACAGTTTGTTCTCTATTGTGAGGCTGTTTCTTTTTTGGTATAATCATCCGTTTGTTTTGTTTTTTAGATTCCACATATATGTTCTAAAATAGAGTATTTGTCTTTCTCTGATTTACTAAGTATAACCCTCTTCAGTTCAATCCATTTTGTTGCAAATGGCAAAATTACATTCTTTTTATGGCTGAATAATATTCCATGTATATACCACAACTTTTTTATCCATTTATTATTTTTAACTTTCTTTTATAATTATTTAAATTTTATTATTTATTTTTGGCTACACTCAATCTTTGTTGCTTTGCATGGGCTTTCTCTAGTTGCAATGGACAAGGGCTACTCTTCATTGCATTGCGTGGATTTCTCATTGTGGTAGCTTCTCTTGTTGTGGAGCATAATCTCTAGGCATGCAGGCCTTAGGAGTTGTGACACACAGGCTCAGTGGTTGCAGCTTTCAGGCCCTAGAGCGCAGGCTCACTAGTTGTGGTACACAAGCTTAGTTGCTCCACAACATGTGGAATCTTCCTGGACTAGGGATCGTGTCTCCTACACTAGAAGGTGGATTTCCATCCATTACGCCAACTAGGGATGTCCCATTCATCTGTTGATGGACACTTATCGTGCTTCCTTACCTTTGCAATTTTAAATAATGCTGCTGTGCACCCAGGGATATATGTATTTTTTAAGTTTAATGATTTCATTTAAATCCAGGATTAGAATTTCTGGGTAATATGGTAGTTCTATTTTTAGGTTTTTGAGGAAAAGTCATACTATTTACAAAAGACACTACACAGATGTATATTCCCACCAGCAGGGTACAAGGATTTTCTTTACTCCACGTCCTCACCAATATTTGTTATTTGTGTTCTTTTTGATGATAGACATTCTGAAAGGTTTGAGGTGGTATCTCATTGTAGTTTTGATTTGCATTTTTCTGATTAGTGATGTTGAGCGTCTTTTGATATGCATATTGGGTACCTATATGTATTTCTTTGGAAAAATATCTATTCAGGTCATCTGCCCACTTCTTAATCTGTTTGTTGTGTTATTTTTTGCATATGAGTTGTATGCAGTAGTAGTATAGTAGTTCAGTCACTCAGTTGTGTCCAACTCTGTGCAACCCCATGGACTGCAGCAGACCATGCTTCCCTATCTATCACCAACTCCCAGAGTCTACTCAAACACATGTCCATTGAGTCAGTGATGCCATCCAACCATCTGATCCTGTTATCCACTTCTCCTGCCTTCAATCTTTCCCAGCATCAGGGTCTTTTCCAATGCGTCAGTTCTTCGCATCAGATGGCCAGAGTATGGGAGTTTCAGCTTCAGCATCAGTCCTTCCAATGAACACTCAGGACTGATTTCCTATAGGATGGACTAGTTGGATCTCCTTGCTGTCTAAGGAACTCTCAAGAGTCTTCTCCAACACCACAATTAAAAAGCATCAATTCTTTGGTGCTCAGTTTTCTTTATAGTCCAACTCTCACATCCATATATGACTACTAGAAAAACCATAGCTCTGACTAGATGGAGTTTTGTTAGCAAAGTAATGTCTCGCTTTTAATATGCTGTCTGGGTTGATTATAACTTTTCTTCCGAAGAGTAAGTGTCTTTTAATTTCATGGCTGCAATCACCATCTGCAGTTATTTTGGAGGCCAAAAAAAAAAAAAAATCTATTGCTGTTTTCATTGTTTCCCTATCTGTTTGCCATGAAGTGATGGGACCAGATGCCATGATGTTAGTTTTCTGAATGTTGAATTTTCACTTTCATCAAGAGGCTCTTTAGTTCTTCTTCACTTTTTGCCATAAGTATGGTATTATCTGAGATTATTAATATTTCTCCAGGAAATCTTGATTCCAGCTTGTGCTTCCTCCAGCCTGGCATTTCCCATGATGTACTCTGCATATAAATTAAGTAAGTAGGGTGACAATATACAGCCTTGACGTACTCCTTTCCCAATTTGGAACCAGTCTGTGGTTCCATGTCTACTTCTAATTGTTGCTTCTTGACCTGCATACAGATTTCTCAGGAGGCAGGTAAAATGGTCTGGTGTTCACCTCTCTTGAAGAATTTCCCACAGTTTATTGTGATCCACACAGTCAAAGTCTTTGGAAGTCAGTAAAGTAGAAATAGATGTTTTTCTGGAACTCTCTTGCTTTTTTGATGATCCAACAGATGTTGCAATTTGACCTCTGGTTCCTCTGTGTGTGAGATGAGTGCAATTGTGTGGTAGTTTGAGAATTCTTTGGCATTGTCTTTCTTTGGGATTGGAATGAAAACTAACATTTTCCAGTCCTGTGGCCACTGCTGAGTTTTCCAAGTTTGCTGGCATATTAAGTGCAGCACTGTAACGGCATCATCTTTCAGAATTTGAAATAGCTCAGCTGGAATTCCATCACCTCCACTAGCTTTGTTCATAGTGATACTTCCTAAGGCACACTTGACTTTGCATTCCAGGATGTCTGGCTCTAGGTGAGTGATCACCCCATCGTGATCATCTGGGTCATGAAGATCTTTTTTGTATAGTTCTTGTATGTATTCTTGCCTCCTCTTCTTAACATCTTCTGCTTCTGTTAAGTCCGTACCATTTCTGTCCTTTATCAAGCCCATCTTTGCATGAAATGTTCCCTTGGTATCTCTAATTTTCTTAAAGAGATCTCTAGTCTTTCCCATTGTATTGTTTTCCTCTATTTCTTTGCACTGATCATTGAGGAAGGCTTTCTTATCTCTCCTAGCTGTTCTTTGGAATTTGGCATTCAAATGGGTAAATCTTTCCTTTACTTCTTTAGCTTCTCTTCTCTTCTTAGCTATTTGTAAGTCCTCCTCAAACAACGATTTTTCCTTTTTGCATTTCTTTTTCTTGGGGATTGTCTTGATCACTGTCTTCAGTACAATGTCGTGAACCTCTGTCCGTAGTTCTTCAGGCACTGTCTATCAGATCTAATCCCTTGAATCTAATTCTCACTTCCACTGTATAGTCGTAAGGGGATTGATTTAGGTCATACCTGAATGGTCTAGTGGTTTTCCCCATTTTCTTCAATTTCAGTCTGAATTTGGCAATAAGGAGTTCATGATGTGAGCCACAGTCAGCTCCTGGTCTTGTTTTTGCTGACTATATAGAGCTTCTCCATCTTTGGCTCCAAAGAATAGACTCAATCTGATTTCAGTGTTGACCATCTGTTGATGTCCATGTGTCGAGTCTTCTCTTTTGTTGTTGGAAGAGAGTGTTTGCTATGACCAGTGCGTTTTCTTGGCAAAACTCTATGAGACTTTTCCCTGCTTCATTCTGTACTCCAAGGCCAAATTTGCCTGTTACTGCAGATATCTCTTGACTTCCTACTTTTGCATTCCAGTCCCCTATAATGAAAAGGACATCTTTCTTGGGTATTGGTTCTAGAAGGTGTTGTAGGTCTTCACAGAACCATTCAACTTCAGCTTCTTCAGCATTACTGGTTGAGGCATAGACTTGGATTACTGTGATATTGAATGGTTTGCCTTGGAAATGAACAGTGACCATTCTGTCGTTTCTGAGATTACATCTAACTACTGCATTCGGACTCTCTTGTTGACAATGGCCACTCCATTTCTAAGGGATTCTTGCCCGCAGTAGTAGATATAATGGTCACCTGAGTTAAATTCACGCATTCCAGCCTAGTTTAGTTTGCTGATTCCTAAAATGTCAGTTTTCACTCTTGCCATTTCCTGTTTGACCATTTTCAATTTGCCTTGATTCGTGAACTTACCATTCCATGTTCCTCTGCAGCACTGCTCTTTACAGCATTAGACTTTACTTCTATCACCTGTCACATCCACAATGGGTGTTGTTTTTGCATTGGCTCCATCTCTTTATTCTTTCTGGAGTTATTTCTGCAGTGATCTCCAGTAGCATATTGGGCACCTACTGACCTGGGGAGTTCATCTTTCAGTATCCTTTGTTTTGCCTTTTCATACGGTTCATGTATGAAAAGTTGTATGAGCTCTCTATATTTTGGATATTAGCCCCTTACTGGTCTATGATTTGCAAACATTTTTTCCTATTCAATAGGTTATCTTGTCATTTTGTCAGTTCAGTTTAATTATGTCTGTTTAATTTATTTAATTTTTTTTTTTTTTGCCTTTTCCCCCCATTTGCCTTAGGAAACAGTGAAAAAATGTTGCCACTATTTATGTCAGACTGTTATGCAAATGTTGTCTTCTACGAGTTTTATGGTTTCTGATCTTACATTTAGGCCTTTAATCCATTTTGAGTCTATTTTTGTACATGGAATGAGGGGGAAAGAAACCACTTTTTTTACATGTAGCTGTCCAGTTTTCCCAACACCACTTATGAAGAGACCGTCTTTACTCCACTGTCTATTCTTGCCTTCTTTGTTGTATACTAACTGACCTTAAGTACATGGGTTTATTTCTGAGCTCTATCTTCTGTTCCCGTGATCTGTGTGTCTCTGTTTTTGTGCCAGTACAATACTGCTTTGATTCCTGTAGGTTTGTCACGTAGACTGAAGTCAGGGAGTGTGATACCTCCAGCCTTCAGGATTATTTTGGCTATTCAGAGTCTTCTGTATTTTCATAAAAATTTTTAAATTATTTGCTCCAGTTCTGTGAAAAATGCCATTGGCATTTTGATTAAGAATTGTATTGAATATACAGATTGTGTTGGATAGTATGGTCACTGTAACAATATTAAGTCTTCCAATTCATGACTACAATGTATTTCTATCTATTTGTGTTGTATTCAATTTCTTTCATCAGTGTCTTCTACTTTTCGGCATATAGATTTTTTTACCACTTAAGCAAGGATTATACCTAAGTATTTTATTTTTTGATACAGTTATAAATGGAGTTGTTTCCTTAATTCTCTTTGTAGTAGTTTGTTAGTGTATAGAAATGCAACATACTACTCTATATTAATTTTGTATCTTGCAAATTTACCGATTTCATTAATGAAACCTAGTAGTTTTCTGGTGGCATGTTCAGGATTTCATACGTATAATATATTTTGTCTGTAACAGTACCAGTTTTATTTCTTCCTTTGCAACTTGGATTCCTTTTTTCTTGTCTGAATGTTGTGGCTAGCACTTTGAATACTATGTTGAATAAAATTGGCAAGAGTGGTGCTCCTTGTCTTATTTCTGTTCTTGGAGAAAATGCTTTCAGCTTTTCACTGTTGAGTATGATATTAGCTGTTGGGTTATCATATATGACCTTTATTTTGTTGGGGTGTGTGCACTCTATACCTGCTTTATGGAGAGATTTTATCATAAATGGATCTTGAGTTTTGTCAGAAGCTTTTTCTGCATCTATTGAGATGATCATATGGTTTTTATTTCAAATTGTTAATGAGGTGTATCACATTCATTGATTTGTGTGTGTGTGTGTGTGTGTGTGTATGCTAAGCCATACTTGCATTCCTGGGATAAATTCTACTTGATCATGGTGTATGACTTATTTTTAAAGTGTTGCTCAGTTTGGGTTAATAATACTTCATTGAGGATTTTTGCAAGTGTGTTCATCAGTGATATTGGCCTATAATTTTCTTTTCTTATATTTGTCTGATTTTGTATCAGGGTGATACTGGCATCATAGAATGAGTTTGAAAGCATTGCTTCCTCTGAAATTTTTTGGGATAGTTTGAGAAGATAGGTGTTAGCTGCTGCTGCTGCTGCTAAGTCGCTTCAGTCGTGTCTGACTCTGTGCGACCCCATAGACAGCAGCCCACCAGGCTCCCCCATCCCTGGGATTCTCCAGGCAAGAACACTGGAGTGGATTGCCATTTCCTTCTCCAGATAGGTGTTAACTCTTCTCTAAATGTTTGATAGGATTCACCCATGAAGCCATCTGGTCCTGGACTTATGTTTGTTGGGAGTTTTTTTTTTAATTATTCAGTTTCATTATTGGTAATTGATCTGTTTATATTTTTATTCCTTCCTGGCTCAGTCTTCGGAGACTGTACATTGTTGGGAAATTGTCCATTTCTTCTAGGTTGTCAATTATATTGATGTACAGTTATTTGTAGTAATGTCTTACAATCCTCAATATTTCTGTGTTCAGTTGTAACTTCCTTTTTTCACTTTTGATTTTATTGATTTGGTCCCTTTTTTGTTTTATGAGTCTGGGTAAAAGTTTATAAACTAAGAGTCTTTTCTGGGACTGGTATCTGCTTGTTTGTGGGTAAGGCTGGTCCTGAAGCTAGAGCAAGTCACTTGTGAGTTGAGTCAGAGATTCTGGTACTGATCTCTGCCCATTGATGGATGGAGCTGGGTCCCCTGGTCTCTGGATGCAGGGCCCTGGGGGTCCCAGATCTAGTGCCTGTACACTGGCATGTGAGACCTGATCCTGGTGCTTCAGTGGGTGGGGCTATCTCCAGGGTAAGCTGTGAGTTTGGGGATTTTAGGGCAGCCTGTTTACTAATGGGTAGGGATATGTCTCCATCCCATTATTTGCTTGGCCTAAAGCATCCTTGTCCCGGTGCCCACAGGCTAGTGGCATGAGTGGGGCTGGGTCCTGAGGCTAATTAACAAGCTAGAGGGAGGATTCCAAGATGGTGATTGCCAGCACTAGTGTCCACGTGGTAGAATAAGCTGCTAAAATGTCTTTGTCCTGAATGGTGAGCTCCAATTGTCTCCTGCCTCTGCAGTAGACTCTCCATGATTAACAGGTAGGTCTGACCCAGGCTTCTTTCAAATTACTGCCCCTACCCTGGGACCTGGAGCATGTGAGATTTGTGTGTGCCATTTAAGAATAGAGTCTCTACTGCCGACAAAACATCTGGACCTCCTGAAAGAAAGTCCTGCTGGCTTTCAAAGCCAAATAATCCAGGAACTGGTCTTTCCTGGAAGGACCCCTGGTCTGGGAAACCTCATGTTGCCCTTAGACCCCTGCTGGTTGAGGAGAACCTCTGAAATTGTCATTATTCTCCTGTTTGTGGGTTGCTTGCCCATGGACGACACTCTATGGGGCCACAGAGTCAGACACAACTGAGCGACAAAGCATACACATTACCCATGGGTATAGGTCTTGATTATACTGCCATTCTGCCCCTCCTACCCATCTCATTGTGGTTCCTTCTTTATATCTTTTGTTGTAGAACATTTTTTTCTGGTAGGTTCTATTTTTTTCTCATCTATACGTGTTCTAGAAATAGTTGTAATTTTGGTGTGTCCATGAGAGGAGATGAACTCAGGATGTTTCTACTCTGCCATCTTGCCCAATTTCACCTAATGTGGTCAAAATCTCTATCCCCTGGGCATCAACTTCTCCTGGTGCAATCTTACCTCATCAACAATTTCTTCTTTGTCTCTATGAAGCCCACTTTCTCTTTCTGCATGGCTTATATTGGTCTTACCCAGAGATCCATCCTTGTCATCTTTTTTTGTCTCTACATGTTCGCTACATCACTCTGAAGATTAAACCTTACTCATATAATCTGAAATTTCTGAAATTATCTTTGACCTTTACTGTGACATTCAGACTGATACATGGAAGTTGTTACTGGAAAGTTCCATATAACCACTTAATCCTCAGTAAAGCTAAAATAAAACAATCTTACTCTTCAAATTCTCTTTTTCCCCTCCTCCAACTTGGTAGACATTATCACTTCCTACAAAGTAGATGAAGGCAGAAATGAGCAATTTATCTCACACTTCTTACTGTACCACACTTCTGCCCAAGAATACAAAATTTTCTGTCAATTTTACTTCAGTATATATTTTTTTGAATGAAAGCATTTCTTTCCATATCAACCCTGCCCTGTATAAGACCCTCATAATCTCTCATTTGCCTATTACAATAACTCTGTGACTAGTCTCCCTCCCTGTATCATGGAAATAGATACAGTACTCAGGTGAGGAAAATACTAAAATGGGCCTCCCCAGATTTTGAGGGGCAATTATGGGCATTCTAGGTATAATTCATTTCTTTCCCTCCCTTTAAAGGAGACAATCAGTGTTCAAGCTACTAACCATGTTACTACCCAGAAAACTACAATAAATTTGTTGGTGTTAATTTGAAGTTTTTAATCATTGAAGTGTGATTACACTCAGCAATTTTAGTGATTAAAATTCCATGAGTTATGACAAAGATATATAGGCATTTAACTACTATCACAATCAGGATATAAAACATTTGTCACTCCAAAATGTCCACTTGATTTCTTTTGCCTTCAATCGCCTTACTCCAACCACTGATCCCTGGCAAATATCGATTTTTTTTTCTCTTTTGCTCATAATATATTTGCATTGCCTAATCGTAAAATGGACTCATAACACATGTATTTCCATATGGGTGGCTCCTTTCATTTGACATAGTGCATTTGAGATTCACTGATGTTGTGTGTATTGATATTTCATTCTTTCATTTAGCTGAAAATTGTCCACTGTAGTATCTATTTTTGTCATTGTTGTGTTTTTATCCTCAACTGTTAGCTTATTCTTTAAAACATGGGTTAGCTGCTAACTACATTTATCAGTTTGTTTCCAGCCTGTAGAATCTTGGAGGTCCAATGGCCTACATTGATTTTGTATTCATCTTTAAATTATTTTCAGAACCTCAGGCTCAGAGGGTCCACGAGCCATAAAGGATTATTCACAGACCTTGAAACCTAGTAGGGTTCACACACTTGAACTTTGAGGAAACTGAGATTCAGAGAGATCACATTGCTATATGTTTAGGAATATGAAACTATCTCATTATAAAGCCAAAACTTTTTTTCCTTTCATCATGGTATTTTTTTTTTTTTTTTTTTTGGTGTGATGGAATGCATAGTGTGTTCTTTGATGAAAGGGAATTTTAGTTCATCAGGAGAATTAGGTGGTTTTGTGGATAATAGTAGCTAGAAGGAAATTATTTTATGAGGAATATTGACTTTCATTAAGAAATCTAACAATAATTTTTTAAAAATAAGATATAGAACATTTCTTCATTTAAATAATTACACTCCAATATAATAAATTATGACATTAAAATGTGTCTAACTGAAGATCTTTAGGTAGTTAAAACGGTGAGTATGATTGTGGCTTTGGGGTTAGATAAGTTGGTTCAGTTCAGTTCAGTCGCTCAGTCATGTCCAACTTTTTGCAACCCCATGGACGGCAGCATGCTAGGCCTCCCTGTCCTGTCCATCACCAACTCCTGAAATTTACTCAAATTCATGTCCGTTGAGTCAATGATGCCATCCAACCATCTCATCCTCTATCAACCCCTTCTTCTCCCACCCTCAATCTTTCCCATCATCAGGGTCTTTTCTTTCTTTCTTTCTTTTTTTTAAATTTTTTAAATTATTATTATTATTTTTTTTACTTTACAATATTGTATTGGTTTCGCCATACATCAACATGCATCCACCATGGGTGTACATGTGTTCCCCATCCCAAACCCCCCTCCCACCTCCCTCCCCATACCATCCCTCTGGGGCCCCAAGCATCCTGTATCCTGCATCGAACCTGGACTGGCAATTCGTTTATTATATGATATTACACATGTTTTAATGCCATTCTCCCAAATCATCCCCACCCTCCCTCTCCCACAGAGTCCAAAAGACTGTTCTATACATCTGTGTCTCTTTTGCTGTCTCTCATACAGGGTTGTCATTACCATTATTCTAAATTCCATATATATGCGTTAGTATACTATATCGATGTTTTTCTTTCTGGCTTACTTCACTCTGTATAATAGGCTCCAGTTTCACCCACCTCATTAGAACTGATTCAAATGTATTCTTTTTAATGGCTGAGTAATACTCCATTGTGTATATGTACCACAGCTTTCTTATCCATTCATCTGCTGATGGACATCTAGGTTGCTTCCACATCCTGGGTCTTTTCCAATGAGTCAGTTCTTCACATCAGGTGGCCAAAGTGTTGGAGTTTCAGCTTCCACATAAGTGCTTCCAATGAACACTCAACTGATCTCCTTTAGGATGGACTTGTTGGATCTCCTCGCAATCCAAGGGACTCTCAAGAATCTTCTCCAACACCACAGTTCAAAAGCATCAATTCTTCGGCGCTCAGCTTTCTTCACACTCCAACTCTCACATCCATGTGTGACCACTGGAAAAACCATAGCCTTGACTAGATGGACCTTTGTTGGCAAAGTCATGTTTCTGCTTTTTAATATGCTGTTTAGGTTGGTCATAACTTTCCTTCCAAGGAGTAAGTGTCTTTTAATTTCATGGCTGCAGTCACCATCTGCAGTGATTTTGGTGCCCAAAAAAGTAAAGTCTGACACTGTTTCTACTATTACCCCATCTATTTGCCATGAAGTAATGGGACCAGATGCCATGACCTTAGTTTTCTGAATGTTGAGTTTTAAGCCAACTTTTTCACTCTCCTCTTTCACTTTCATCAAGAGGCTCATTCTTCTTCACTTTCTGCCATAAGGGTGGTGTCCTTTGCTTATCTGAGGTAATTTATATTTCTCCCAGCAATCTTGACTCCAGATTGTGCTTCATTCAGCTCAGCATTACCCATGATGTGCTCTGCATATAAGTTAAATAAGCAGGGTGACAATATACAGCCTTGATGTACTCCATTTCCTATTTGGAACCAGTCTGTTGTTCCATGTCCAGTTCTAACTGTTGCTTCCTGACCTGCATACAGATTTCTCAAGAGGCAGATCAGGTGGTCTGGTATTCCCACCTCTTTCAGAATTTTCAACAGTTTATTGTGATCCACACTGTCAAAGGCTTTGGCATAGTCAATAAAACAGAAATAGATATTTTTCTGGAACTCTCTTGCTTTTTTGATGATCGAGCAGATGTTGGCAATTGGATCTCTGGTTTTTCTGCCTTTTCTAAATCCAGCTTGAAATCTGGAAGTTTGTGGTTCATATATTTTTGAAGCCTGGCTTGGAGAATTTTGAGCATTACTTTACTAGCATGTGAGATGGGTGCAATTGTGCATTAGTTTTCTGGCATTGCTTTTCTTTGGGATTGGAATGAAAACTGACCTTTTCCAGTCCTGTGGCCACTGCTGAGTTTTCCAAATTTGCTGGCATATTGAATGCAGCACTTTCACAGCATCATCCTTCAGGATTTGAAATAGCTCAACTGGAATTCCATCACCTCCACTGGCTTTGTTCTTACTGATGCTTCCTAAGGCCCATGTGACTTCACAGTCCAGGATATCTGGCTCTAGGTGAGTGATCACACCATTGTGATCAGCTGGGTGGTGAAGATCTTTTTTGTATAGTTCTTCTGTGTATTCTTGCCACCTCTTCTTAATATCTCTCCTTCTGTTAGGTCCATACCATTTCTGTCCTTTATTGTGCCCATCTTTGCATGAAATGATCCCTTGGTATCTCTAATTTTTTTATTTTTTTTATTTTAATTTAATTTCATTTTATCTTTAAACCTGAAACACTGTATTAGTTTTGCCAAACATCAAAACGAATCCATTAAAGAGATCTCTAGTCTTTCCCATTGTATTGTTTTCCCCTATTTCTTTGCACTGATCACTGAGGAAGGCTTTCTTATCTCTCCTTGCTAGTCTTTGGAACTCTGCATTCAAATGGATATATCTTTCCTTTTCTCCTTTGCTTTTGGCTTCTTTTCTTTTCACAGCTATTTGTATAGGCCTCTTCAGGCAGCCATTTTGCTTTTTTCATTTCTTTTTCTTGGGGATGGTCTTTCTCCCTGTCTCCTATACAGTGTCATGAACCTCTGTCCATAGTTCATCAGGCACTCTATCAGATCTACTCCCTTAAATCTATTCCTCACTTCCACTGTATAGTCATAAGGGATTTGATTTGGGTCATACCTGAATGGTCTAGTGGTTTTCCCTACTTTCTTCAATTTAAATCTCAATTTGGCAATAAGGAGTTCATGATCTGAGCCAGTCAGCTCCCAGTCTTGTTTTTGCTGACTGTATAGAGCTTCTCCATCTTTGGCTGCAAAGAATAGAATCAATTTGATTTCAGTGTTGACTATCTGGTGATGTCCATGTGTAGAGCCATGTTGTGTAAGACCACCCAAGACAGATGGGTCATAGTGGAGAATTCTGACAAAATGTGGTCCACTGGAGCAGGGAATGGCAATCCACTTCAGTATTCTTACCTTGAGAACCCCATGAATAGTAGGAAAAGGCAAAAAGATAGGGTACTAAAAGATGAACTTCCCAGGTTGTTAGGTGCCCAATATCCTATTGGAGATCAGTGGAGAAATAACTCCAGAAAGAATGAAGGGATGGAGCCAAAGCAGAAACAACACCCAGCTGTGGATGTGACTGGTGATAGATGCAAATTTTGATTCTGTAAAGAGCAATGTTGCATAGGAACCTGGAATGTTAGGTCCATGAATCAAGGCAATTTGGAAGTGGTCAAACAGGAGATGACAAGGATGAACATTGACATTTTAGGAATCAGAGAACTAAAATGGACTGGAATGGGTGAATTTAACTCAGATGACCATTATATCTACTACTGTGGGCAAGAATCCCTTAGAAGAAATGGAGTAGCCATCATGGTCAACAAAAGAGTCTGAAATGCAGTACTTGGATGAAATTTCAAAAAGGAGAGAATGATCTCTTCCTTTCCAAGGCAAACTATTTAATATCACGGTAATTCAAGTCTATGCCCTGACAAGTAATGCTGAAGAAGCTGAAGTTGAATGGTTCTGTGAAGACCTACAAGACCTTCTAGAACTAACACCCCCAAAAAGATGTCCTTTTCATTATAGGGGACTGGAATGCAAAAGTAGGAAGTCAAGAAATACCTGGAGAAATAATAGGCAAATTTGGCCTTGGAGTACAGAATGAAGCAGGCTCATAGTTTGGCCAAGAGAATGCTCTGATCATAGCAAACTCCCTCTTCCAACAATACAAGACAAGATAAGTTGGTACAAGATAGAAATAGGATATCTAAAGGGGTAGATGTGTAATATCCATTTTAAAATGGCCAAGAAATTTTATGAAGGATATCTAAAATTATACCTGATTATCTTGCAATGGAAATAGTATTAACAGCTTCTATTTTCAGTGGTCTGGCTTAGCTTTTCAGGTACTGGTGTTTTGTGTTTGTATTGGGGTGGGGTAGTAGTTTGGGGACTGTTTTTTTGTGTGTGTGTTTTATTTTTATTCCTTCATTTCATTCATTCCCTACAGTTTTTATTATTATTTGCCAGTGCTGTATTTTAACTTCAACTATACACCTTATCTTGGATGGGGAAATGGCAACCCACTCCAGTATTCTTGGCTGGAAAATGCCATGGAAAGAGGAGCCTAGTAGGGTATAATTCATGGGGTTGCAAAGAGTCAGACACAACTGAACACATGACACATTCACCTTATAGCTTAAAAATGAATAATCAGTTTTTTATATTCAAGTGCTAAACTTGTCTCTCTCATGTCAGTTCCCTTTAGAGATATTTAAGAAATTGTCATTTTAACAAAGGTGTCGTTGTAATAATTACAATTTTTTATTTGAATGAAAGACATGAGGTAAAATTTCCATTGAAAAGAACATGATGTAAGTATGGTTAAATAGCTGTACATAGTACAATGTCTAAAACTGGCAGATATTTATTTCTGTGTTGGTCAAATTTATGATCTCTCCTTTGATCAAATTCTTTACTTGGGAACCAGTTATTGTTGTTGAATCTTAAGTTTCTTAGATAATCAGATGAGATGGCATTAATGCTGCCTATTGACTGTCCTTTTATAGCCATCAATTTACCATAGATTATTCTTTGGAAATTTGTAGAAAAAATTTTTTGTCTTTATAATGCTAAAAACTGTCTACTGATGATCAGCCCATGATTATTGTAATAATAATGGCAACAATAACAGTTATACATATGCTATTTAAAATGCATTTTTACCACTACTACTAAGTCACTTCAGTCGTGTCCGACTCTGTGTGACCCCATAGACAGCAGCCCATCAGGCTCCCCCGTCCCTGGGATTCTCCAGGCAAGAACACTGGAGTGGGTTGCCATTTCCTTCTCCAATGCATGAAAGTGAAAAGTGAAAGTGAAGTCGCTCAGTTGTGTCCGACTCTCAGAGACCCCATGGACTGCAGCCTACCAGGCTCCTCCATCCATGGGGTTTTCCAGGCAAGAGTTTTTAACTGACCATAATTTCATAATTAGCAACACTTGTCCATAGGTTTTGGAATCTAAGTTTGACTGTAATGCTACTATTTCAACTAACTAGCTATTAGATTCTTGTAGAGCTTATGAGATGAATAATATTACGTTGATTTTTAAAGATTAGGAAAATGAGGTTTCAAAAAATTGGGTAACAAATTTAATCTCTACTAAGAGATGGGGGAATAGACTCTCTGTTGAACCAACAGGTATTTATTTTATGCTAATTCTGTGCCTAAAATAAAATCTGTTGGTTCAACAGGGAATCTATTCATCCATCTCTTAGTGGAGATGTAAATATGTTGCCTAATTTTTTGAAATCTCATTTTCCTAATCTTTAAAAATCAACGTAATATTATTCATCTCATAAGCTCTGCTGGACTCTACATATGGATATCACCAGATGGTCAATACTGAAATCAGATTGATTATATTTTTTGCAGCTGAAGATAGAGAAACTCTATATAGTTAGCAAAAACAAGACCAGGAGCTAACTGTGGCTCAGATCATGAACTTCTTATTGCCAAATTCAGACTTAAATTGAAGAAAGTAGGGAAAACCACTAGACCATTTAAGTATGACCTAAACCAAATCCCTTACAGTTATACAGTGGAAGTGACAAATAGATTCAAGGGATTAGATTTGATAGACAGAGTGCCTGAAGAACTATGGACAGAGGTTTGTGACATTGCATAGGAGGCAGTGATCAAGACCATCTTCAAGAAAAAGAAATGCAAAAAGACAAAATGGTTGTCTGAGGAGGCCTTACAAATAGCTGAGAAAAGAAGAGAAGCTAAAGGAGAAATGGAAAGATATACCCATTTGAATGCAGAGTTCCAAAGAATAGCAAGGAGAGAAAAGAAAGCCTTCCTCAGTGATCAGTGCAAAGAAATAGGGGAAAACAATACAATGGGAAAGACTAGAGATCTCTTCAAAAAAATTAGAGATACCAAGGGACCATTTCATGCAAAGATGGGTACAATAAAGGACAGAAGTGGTATGGACCTAACAGAAGGAGAGATATTAAGAAGAGGTGGAAAGAATACATAGACGAACTATACAAAAAAAAGTGGTTATTCCAGATAACCACTATGGTGTGATCAAACACTAGGGGCAGACATTCTGGAATGTGAAGTCACGTGGGCCTTAGGAAGCATCAGTGAGAACAAAGCTAGTGGAGGTGATGGAATTCCAGCTGAGCTAATTCAAATCCTAAAAGTTGATGCTGTGGAAGTGCTGCACTCAATATGCCAGCAAATCTGGAAAACTCAGCAGTGGCCACAGAACTGGAAAAGGTCAGTTTTCATTCCAGTCCCAAAGAAAGGCAATGCCAAAGAATGTCCAAACTACCCCCATGATTGCACTCATCTCACATGCTAGCAAAGTAAGGCTCAGAATTCTCCAAGCCAGGCTTCAATAGTACATGAACTATGAAATTCCAGGTGTTCAAGCTGGATTTAGAAAAGGCAGAAGAACCAGAGATCCAATTGCCAACATCTGCTCGATCATCAAAAAAAAAAAAAAAAAACAGTTCCAGAAAGACATCTACTTTTGCCTAATTGACTAACCCAAAGCCTTTGACTGTGTGGATCACAACAAAATGTGGGAAATTCTTAGAGATGGGAGTACAAGACCACTTTACCTGCTTCCTGAGAAATTTGTATGCAGGTCAAGAAGCAACAGTTAGAATTAGACATGGAACAATAGACTGGTTCCAAATCAGGAAAGGAGTATGTCAAGGCTGTATATTGTCATCCTGCTTATTTAACTTATATGCAGAGCACATCATGGGTAATGTTGGGCTGAATGAAGCACAATCTGGAATCAAGATTGCTGGAAGAAATATCAATAACCTCAGATATGCAGATGACACCATCCTTATGGCAGAAAGCGAAGAAGAACTAAAGAGCCTCTTGATGAAAGTGAAAGAGGAGAGTGAAAAAGTTGGCTTAAAACTCAACATTCAGAAAACTAAAGTCATGGCATCTGGTCCCATCACTTCATTGCAAATAGGTGGGGAAACAATGGAAACAGTGAGAGACTTTATTTTTTTGAGTTCCAAAATCTCTGCAGATGGTGAACTGCAGCCATGAAATTAAAAGACACTTACTCCTTGGAAGGAAAGTTACGACCAAACTAGACAAAATTCTGTCTTGTCAGAGCTATGGTTTTTCCAGTAATCACATATGGATGTGAGAGTTGAACTATAGAGAAAGCTAAGCACTGAAGACTTGATGCTTTTGAGCTGTGTTGTCAGAGAAAACTCTTGAGAGTCCCTTGGACTGCAAGGAGATCCAAGCAGTGCATCCTAAAGGAAATAAATCCTGAATATTCACTGGAAGGACTGATGCTGAAGCTGAAACTCCAATACTTTGGCCACCTGATGCAAAGAACCAACTCATTGGAAAAGACCCTGATGCTGGGAAAGATTGAAGGTGGGAGGAGAAGGGGACAACAACGGATGAGATAGTTGGATGGCATCATCAACACGATGGACATGAGTTTGAGTAGGCTCTGGCAGTTTGTGATGGACAGGGAAGCCTGCCATGCTGCAGTCCATGGGGTCACAAAGAGTTGGATGTACTGATCGACTGAACTGAATTATTTGCACTGAATATGTGCCAGTCATTGAGAAGGATACTAGGAAACAAAGGTTCCTGACTTTGAAATGTTTGATTTGAACAATCATGGAATGCCCCAATTAAAGTGTTTTGAGTAAAGTATTGGTTTAAAACATCAGCTATTATATTTTTGAGATTAATTTTTATTTTCAAAAATGATTTTTTTCCGTATTTCTATGTTGGGAAGAAGAAAAAAGGAAGAAAATCTCAAACTGGCAGACCTGCTTATCATAAAGTTCTTTTTGTTTTTATGCTTTGTTTTTTCTGTTAGAAAGTTAACTTATAGAGGATAGGGGAAATAACACTTTTTTCCAACTCTTCCAGATGTGAATACAACACTGCAGCTATAAACTGGATTGTGAGAGATAATTTCCATTTTAAAGATAAAGAAATGGATTCTCAAATCCATAGAAAATAAGTAGTTAGTCAAAATTGCGGATTATGCTCAACGTTGTAACTTCATCCAATAAAATCTTGATAATAGAAATCTCATTCCATTCTTCCTTTATACCATCTCTTCAGTTTGCTTTTTTTTCTTCTTTAAACCGGGCTATAGTTTTAATGATACCTGTATATCCTAAGTGAGTGTTTCTTGAAAGCAGGACATGAACTATTGAATGTGATTTATTTGGAAAGTAACCTCAGGTTCACAGGAGTGAGGAAAGCAAGAAAGAGCTAAAGAAAAAGGATGAGCAAGGATGGCATCTCTGCTGGAGTCTTACAGCAGTGTGATTGCCGGGAGACTCTCAGGAGAATAAATGGCACCAACGTTAGTCCATCCTTGAAGCCAGGGGGCAGGCTTTTGTCCCCCATTCCAGTCCATCTTTGGGGAAGGGCAGTTTTCCAAGGAAGTGGCAGCTGTGAGGCGCTGACAGCCAGTTCTCAGAGCAGCTGAGATGGTGCTTCAGCAGGCAAACAGGTTCTGGACGGGGCCTCCACCATCCGCTGTGCATTTGTATTTTAGAGCACCTCTGCTTTATAATGCTGTGCTGAATTTCTTTGAATTCACATTTGTGTATCTCCCAAGGCCATTGTGAGCATGTAGTGATTGCTAATGACTCAATATCAAATTACCTAGAGGCTCAATAACTAGTGAGCCAGAAAAGCCTATTTTGTAGAAAGATAAAGGTTGATTTTTGACTGATTGGTCAGTGGCTTACTTGGAATTACACCCAGTGCCTTCATGTTCAGTCCTTCAGTGTAAACTTACTATGAAAATGCTGCATATATAATAGCAATAATGAAGCCTATGTAAACTATTTTTTATGACCGTTTACCCCTAATTATTATGTGGTTTGGCATTATGGCATTATCAGGAAATGTGGGCAATCATCTAGGTATTTTTCCATCTGAAAAATGTTGCTTCGAGCTCATGGTATGTTAGATTCTTTTGCCATTTTCTTTTGTTCTCTGTCACTGAAGCTAAAATGAGGCCCAGTATACAGCATGCTTTATTATAATCATTTACACAAACCTTTTATCGGAAGAAAACATTCAATAACTGTGAATTGAATCAAACCTGATGGGTTGGAATAAAGAATGCTAAATTTTACAGCCTGGTTCTCTTAGATGAAATACATGTCACACATTCTTGATTACATTGATGCATTTAATAAAGAATCCACCCCCTCAACATCCCCCCACCCAACACACACACACCACCCGCCAAGGCATTTTTGTTAAAGGGAATACAAAAGCAGAAGTTTTTGTTTTTCTCCTCCTGATTTGCTTCTCTGTGGCTATGTTTACACTGACATCTGAAATAACAGAGTCCAGCACTGAGATGCCTGGTGGAATGTTAAATGCAGTGTGTCTCTGCCACCCTGGTCTATATGAAGGGGTATCAGTATTTTATTTGAAACCGTACGTCAGTTTGGGTTTTATCCTGTGATTATCTAAATTAGGGTCTATGTTTAGCGAGACAATAACAGCCACAACAACCCACAGTTTAGTAAAGCCAAGGATAACTTTAAAAGAAAAGTCACAGATGAAAGAGATGATGCTTCCCTCTTATGTATAGTCTTACATGCTTTTGTTTACCAGCTGAATTTTAGAGGAAAATGAGAGTATTTCATCCAGAATAGAACACACGATTATAATACAGAGGGAAAATATGGAATAAAAGTAAAAAGAATAAGAAAGGCAACTAAAAATTCTAGTATAAAAATATATTATCATAAGATACTATTTGAAAATTACTTAAATCAGTAAATAGTTAGGTTCCATTCCTAACAAGCATAATCTTTAATTAAGAAATAAGATAACTAATAACAAACAAACTTTTATTTTATGGGCCTTTTTAAGAAACCATAGCTTATTTATAGACATTGAGAGGCAGTAAGTGTATCATTTTGACCATAGACACCATGTCTTTAAAAGTCATGTTTGAGTTTTAAGAGACATTGAAGATAGTTTCAATGTATTTCTTTAAAGACTAAAGAATGCTTTGAAAATATACTTATAAAATATGTATAGTATCATTTGGGACCTAAATAACTGAAGGAATTATAGAGAAGTGTGAAGGAATACCACATATTTACAACAAACAAGGTAAGAGTAAGTTTTATAACTTTATTGTTTGAAAGTAATGAAAAGAATCTATCTCTGTAATGCATTGATTTTTTTCTTACAACTTGAATGTAGCAAGTTTATTTGATAAAAAGATTCAAAAGAATATATCATATAAACATTTTTAAGGTTTGCATATTTTATTACATCTGTACTGACTTACTAAAATGAATATGGTATCATCTATCCAGATTCACTAGACTATGAGTCATTTGGAAAACAAATAGCTCTTTTTAATTAGGTGAAGATTTATCCCTTTATGTGCTACAATGATTTGCTTTAGGTTTTAACTATCTTTAGTGAAATTTTTTTCCAAAATATTTTGTGTGTGCATATAAGAGTAAAGAGTATGATGAAGACAAGTTAGGCATTAGGCATCATTTTAAAGCTCGTGGGCTTTGTCCTTCACCATGGATAGAATTTTAGTTCTATCACCTAACATCTCTTCTTTCTTTTGTTATTGGAAGTTGCTTGAATTTTGGAAACTTTTAAAATTGATATATAAGGGTAAGGTTATATATTTTCTGAAATTATCTTAAAAATTAAGTTTGAGCTTATACAAGGATACTAGCACTCATCCATTCCTGGGATGGTTCGGGATCATTATAGCAAACATCAGTTGAGAGATTAAGATTATTTCTCATTCCTAGTCATCTCTCCTCCAATTTGTTCCCTTTAATCTTTTGTGAGCTTTGGGGAATCTTTTTTTTTTTTTTTTTTTTACCCCAAGAAGGAAAAAGAATTAAAAACCAAACACACAAAAAGCTTAAAATAGTTTAATCACTATACTAATAGCCTGCAATGTATTGTTCAATAGGTAGTCACTATCCATATTTAATTTTAATTAAAATTAAGAATCCAGTTCTTTAGTTTCACATTTAAAGTGCATGATAGCCACAGTAGCAAGTGGCTAACTATATCGGTACAGAGAACAAATACTCCCATCACCACAGAATGTTCCTTTGGGTTGTGCTGATTTACAATGTTTAAAGCTTTATTTGTGTTATGGAATTCTGAAGATAAGTGGAATGTGGCTCTTGCTTCACGTAACAAGTGTAGTGAAGAAACAGATATTTGGGGAAGTGTTTGGGAAAATGTAAAAAAAAAAATCAGTGATGCAGATGATGAGTAACCTGAGGAACACTGGGAAGTTAAACAGTTCAGGATTTAAAGGAAGGAAGGATTGAGCTGAGACCTAAAGCGTAATTAATATTTGTGATCTTCTTAGTGTATGAAGCATGATAGAAAGTAGCAGCATGTACCTACTTGCTGGAGAAGAAATGGGGAAGGGGTGAATTTATGTGCACAAGAATTCTTAATATTTTCTTTTAAAATGTTTAGTATCTTACAATGAATATATGTTACTTTAATAATCCAAATTATATTTTTATTCTAAAAGAATCATGGTATCTTTGTAATATTTGAAACCTTTTGTTTCTATCCTCATCTTCAAATGAATTTGTTTTCAACTGTTTCTATTCTCATCTTTTCACTGAAAAAGATCTCTTCTCTCACCCAAGAGTAACGTATTCTTTAGAGTCTGAGTGTTCTTCACTCCTATCTCATCTTAGACATTGCTTCATATTCGCTCTTTTCTAGTCTTAAAACATACCTTCTCTATTATTTTCCTTAATATATGTAAGAGTTATTTCAACCTCCTGTTTGACTCGATCTTTCTGTCACTTTTACAAATTTTCTAAAAGAATGCCCTCCATTTGCTCTCTATAATTCTCACTTATAATTTACTCTCCAACTCTGAAATTCAGCATTTCCCCTCACTATTAACTGGGTATATCTTTTACCAAGATCTCCAATTACTATTGTCAGTGATTACCATTGTCAGTTCTAGAAGACTCTTTACAGTCCATCTTTTTCTTGGTTAAATAGGTAAATCTAGTGGACAACATATGCTGATCACTCCTAAATCTGTTTCTGCCCCAGGTCTCTCTGATAGATAGGACATACACAACTGACTGCATATGTAACTGATTACTAAATGTTTCCATCAGGATGTGCTATAGGCATTTCAAACTTAGCTTAAATACAAACTGATCATCTCACCAAACCCCCTTCCTTCTGCTACTTCAGTATATTTTTTCTTGTCAGTTGCACCACTGTGTATTCATTTCCTCAAACGAGAAGTTTAGAAAGCTCTCCAAATATGTTTGGTTTAGCAATGACTCTTAGATCCTAAGAATTCCTCCAGTCCATGTTTCCAGCTCCACCAGCACTGGTTTAGTGAAAGAGTAGACTTTTAATTTTCACTGTTTTCAATTCATTCTTCACACTGCCTCTAGGGTAATCTTTCTGAAATTCAGATCAGCTATATCATTCTGTTTCCTTTTGTATTTCCTTTATTTTTAACTTTTCTCCTGAAGCTCTCTGGTAGTTTTGCTCACTTCTTAAAGTAACCATTGCTTAAATAATTATGTTTCTTGTTAAAATAACACACAGAATCTCCAAGGTCTTTGTACGGTACTGAGGATCTCCAGAAAAGCACCCAGGTCTGACACTTCTGCAGTTTCACCTTTGCTGCAGGGGGTCTCAGAGTCAATACTGCTACCAAAGTGTTAGGTCCTGGACATACCACTTCTTAGTTAAATCGTGGTCCCAGATAAGATCCATTCTCTTCTACACAGTATTCAAAGAGTGTTTAAGTCTAAATAAAATTATGACTAAATGTTATCAAGTATATTTATGAAAGCTTTATGGAGAACAAAAAGTCTGCAAGGAAAATAACAAAGGTAAAGATTTACTGTTTTGTTATTTCAAACCTTGCTGCCTTCTTTGCTTTTAAACAAGCTTTAAATCTGGACCTTTTAGGCCAGCATTTTATGTGAAAGAAAAGTAGGCTTCTCATAAAGCATTAGCCCTGCTCTGCTGCCCCGTGAATAAACAAGTCAGGAGCGATGTAGCTCTGCTGTTTCCATTGCCCTCTGTCTGTGCAGGTGCTGATGCCAGCATCTGGCAGCACTTGAATGTGGACTGCCATCATTATGGGGGCGTGATCCACATCTAAAAATCCAGGGTTGGCTGGCCCTATCCTGGCAGAATAATCTTGATGATGTGCAAGTTACATTGAAACTTTCCTATAAAGTGTAATACAGGCATACCTCATTTTATTGTTTCACTTTATTGCACTTTGCAGATACTGTTTTTTTTTTTTTTTTTAAAACAAATTGAAGATTTCTAGCAAACCCATGTTGAGCAAGTCTGTTGATGTCATCTTTCCGTCAGCATTGCTCATTTAGTGTCCCTGTGCCACGTTTGGAAACTCTTACAGTATTTCAAACTTTTTCATTATATTTGTTAATGATCTGTGATATCAGTGATCTTTATTACTACTACAGTTCACTGAAGGCTCAGATGATAATTAGCATTGTTTAGCAATAAAGTATTGGAAGGTATGTTTGTTGTTTTTTAAGACATAATGTTATTATTGTACATTTAATAGACTATAGTATAGCATAAACAGAACTTTTATATGCACTAGGAAACCAAACTGTTCCTCTGACTCACTTTATTGCAGTATTTGTGTTATTGCAATATTCACTTTATTGCAGTGGTCTAGAACAAAGCCTGAAATATCTCCAGGGTATGCCTGTATGGGACTAACATGACACTACATTTAGAAGTACTCAATGACTATGTCCTGGCCATTGTGAATAGGAAACTTACTCTTCATAATGTAACTAGGACCCATCTCAACAGACAGTTGGCTCGGTGGCCTAATTATCATCAATTTCATCATTAAGAAAGGCTTATTAGTTATTCTCAAATTACTTTCTTAGACAGTTTCCAATATTCTATCAGTTTATTTATGCCAAATAACGCTATACAGAAAATTAGTTTAAAAATTTGAAGATAAGTTTTATAGGAAATTTGTAGGATGGGGCACAGGAAAGCCACTTTTTGATGACAAACTATATAGTCATTGAGAATCTTACACTTGAGAAAAAGTTGTAGAAATGTATATCTCTAAATTTTGTCTTTACAAAATGAGACTGATTCTGTAAGAATTATATAAAATATGGTTTTCTTTATTTAGTTCCTATGTAAATTGTCCTTTTAAAACCACTCTATTAATTGGTCCTATGTGAGTACCTATACTACATAATACTAATAACCAGGAGTCGTCTAATAGGACTGGATATTCCTAGATTTTCAAAGCATTCTCTTCAGCGTATCTTCAAAGTTAAATTTAATTGCAATCAAAATATTTCACAAATCTTACACCAGTGAACTCTGAATTGAAACCTCTACCAACAAGTCTGTGTCTTTTGATCAGAGACAAAAAGAACCTTTGAAATCATGTAGCTTATTAATTTATAAGTTTGCTTATCTCACTTGGGGGAGTAATTAAAAAGAATACAGATTTCTAGGACTTATCGCAAACTGATATAAACCTGAGGATCGGAGTTTTTAGAAAATTTTTTAGTTGTTGCTGGTGCTGATGGGAGACGGTTTGGGAAGAATAAATTCATTCCTTCCAGTTTATAGAAAACTGAAGCAGACCATGGGAGGCAAAGTGACTTCCCCAAATAGTGCTATATAAAGAACTCCAGGGATTATTTAAAAGAATGGAAACTGTATGAGTTTCTGTGATTTCAGTATAATGGGTGTTGACTAGGAATAAACTTTTCTGCTTCTTAGATGTTGTTAGACCAGGTTCTGAGTAAATTATGTTTGCTTGAGATTGCTGTCATAAATTGAGGTGATGCTAATAAATGTATATGTGTGACAAGAGCAAGGCATATTACTGTCAATAATAATATGCATTTTATAATTTACTTTCCATATTCCTCTGAGAAACCCAACATGATATTTTTCTTCAACGTTCATCTTTGTGGTTTTATAAGCTGGATTTTCAAATGACATTGTAATGCAGCATTTTGTTTGAAAAATATACTCACTTGTTCCATAATGCAACCCTCCTAAAACATGAGCAATCACTTCCTAGGCTGCTGCTGCAAACTCATAATGATGCTAAATTCTTGCCAAGTCAATAGATTCAACTAGAGAAACCATTACATGAATCATAAATCATGACAGAGGACCCATATAATACCTTACATTTCTTTTGAAATCCAAAGAACCATGCATTAAAATAAAAGCTAAAGCTAAAGTCTATAATGATCATTACCAGTTTCTGCTTGTTGATATCCCTCGCTTTTTAGCCCACACCTCACTGATGATGATAATCACTCTGGAACATTTACATGGTTCAGAATGCAACTCTCAGTTCTCTTGGTAGAACAGCACTATAGGTCCTTAAAGAACAATGTGTTTATAATAGTAATTATTTACTCTAATGCCGAATTGAAATGGCAATGCTCTCTTTGGAAAACCATGCTGCTAAGTCGCTTCAGTCGTGTCCGACTCTGTGCGACCCCATAGATGGCAGCCCACCAGGCTCCCCCATCCCTGGGATTCTCCAGGCAAGAACACTGGAGTGGGTTGCCATTTCCTTCTCCAATGCATGAAAGTGAAAAGTGAAAGTGAAGTCGCTCAGTCATGCCTGAATCTTAGCGATCCCATGGACTGCAGCCTACCAGGCTCCTCCATCCATGGGATTTTCCAGGCAAGAGTACTGGAGTGGGGTGCCATTGCCTTCTCCGTGGAAAACCATGACTGTACCATTATTTACTGGTCCTAGCAAGAACCATTTAGCTTTTATACAGCAGACAATCCTTTTGTTTTTGCCATTGGTAAAATATCTTTTAAGATATACCAGTCAGTGTACTTTCCTGTGAAAGGCAGAGGAATGTGTCCTTGGTCAATCATCACAGTGTGCTTTGAAGCTTTACCATAAGGTCCACTTATGGTCTTACATACCAAGTTAGTAGTAGTCTTTGACAGTATCATCCTGTTCCTAAAGAACATCTTCAGATTCAGTGTGACGACTGCAAAATGAGAGGTTAAAACAGAACATCTCTAAGGACCTTTGAGCTCTGAAGACCTGTAATAGTTTCTGCATGAGAGGATGGGCCACATCTGTACTGGCCCTTGTTTATCATCTTAAATTTCTAGTGTCAAACCACTTCTGCTATCTTTAGACTTCTTTTAAAAGCAAAGAGGACTTGCTAATTAATGGAGGTTTAATCTTAATTAGCTAGTAGGAAAAATAATCAGAACTGCAATTTGGTGAGCACTGCAGCTGATCAAGTGATGTCAATGAGTACTATCTGACAACGAACCTTGTCAGCAATGTCTGCTAAAATGCTTCTTTATTTTACATTCCCTCTTATATCCATCTGAGTTCTCTGGTCTTGTCTACCATCCTAAGGTTCAGAAACATAGCAGAAATAATTCAGATTTTCAACAGTTGGGATTTAGTATTTTTATTATTGTGTTCCTGTCATGCTGTCAGAAAAATGGGAAAATGTATACAGATAATCCAGTCTATTTAAGTTTACCCCGAGATCACAAGCTGGAATCAAGATTGCCAGGAGAAATATCAATAGCCTCAGATATGCAGATGACACCACTCCAGTGGCAGAAAATGAAGAGGAACCAAAGAATCCCTTGATGAAGGTGAAATAGGAGAGTGAAAAAGCTGGCTTACAACTCAACATTCAAAAAACTAAGATCATGGCTTCTAGTCCCATCACTTCATGGCAAATATATGGGGAAAATGTGGAAACAGTGACAGACTTTACTTTCTTGGGCTCCAAAATCACTATAGATGGTGATTGCAGCCATGAAATTAACAGACACTTGCTCCTTGGAAGAAAAGCTATGACAAACATAGATAGTGCATTAAAAAGTGGAGGCATCACTTTGCAAACAAAGGTCTGTGTAGTCAAAGCTATGGTTTTTCCAGTAGTCATGTATGGATGTGAGAGTTGGACCATAAGGATGGCTGAGCACTGAAGAATTTATACCTTCGAACTTTGGTGCTGGAGAAGACTCTTAAGAGTCCCTTGGATGGCAAGGAGATCCAACCATTCAATCCTAAAGGAAATCAACCCTGAATATTCATTAGAAGAACTGATGCTGAAACTGAATCTCCAATACTTTGGCCACCTGATGCAAAGAGCCGACTTATTGAAAAAGACCCTGATGCTGGAAAAGATTGAGAGCATAAGGAGAGGGTGACGACAGAGGATGAGATGGTTGAATGGCATCATCAACTCAACGGACATGAGTTTGAGCAAACTCTGGGAGATAGTGAAGGACAGGGAAGCCTGGCATGCTGTAGTCCATGGAGTGGCAGAGTCGGACATGACTTAGCCGCTGAACACAACAACAACAACTGGGATGTTTTATAGTTATTATGGAGAAATGACTGTTTCAACTGTTTGGGTGTTATGACATGCTATTATTGCTTTATGTTTTAAAATAATGTTATTAAATATTGAGTAAACTAAAAATATAAAATATGTGTAAGGTATAAGGAATGATGATTCAAATGCACATCCCACTGACTCTTGGTCTAAGAAAATGGTAATCATTCCCTTTGGAATTTGCCTTGTAATCCTCCTGAATGTCGTTCCCTTTACTCTCTGCTCAAGTGAAATTAAATAATACACTTTGCACTTAACTTTTGCTTTGCTTTTTGACTTTTGCTGCATATCTTTATATGCCAAAACAATGTAATGTGTAATGTTTTTATGGTTCTAAATAGGAATTATATTGTACAGAACTGTCTTTATAATTTGTCTTTAAATTGGACATTATGTTCAGAAATTCATTCCTACTGTTGTTTAAGGATGCAATACATTATGCTTACTGTTGTCTCAGTACAGGATAATGTCACAATTTATTGATTGATTCCTTTGCTAATATACATTTAGATTGTCCCCATAAATATTCAGTCTTATTATGAGTACTTTTGTCTAAGTATGCCTGTGTTAGAGTTCTTTAAGGTAAATATTCACAAGTTGAATTATTGGGTTGCAGGTTTAGCTTTGTGAGAGAATATCACTTTGTTTTCCAAAATGATTGAAGCCCTTGGCACTCATGACATCATTTTATAAATGTTTCATTTGCCTATTTCTGTGGGTACAAAAAAATTGTTTCATGATTTTACTTTTATTTGCCTGATTAATTCTGTGGTCGAACATAATTTTGTTTATTTGCTGCTTATGATGAATCTTCTATGACATGCTTTTATGTGGATATTTAAAACCACTTTTTCTGTTGAGTTGTGTGTGTTTTTAATAGACCTTACAGGATCTCTTTGTATATTTTGTGTGCTAACCCATCTTTTCCCAGTTTCTGGGTTGTGATATCATAAGACTTTATTAACCATTTCCTTTGCATATGTAACTTTGTCTTAAGATACACTTCCCTAATTGACAACATAATGATAACCGTCTATATTACATGATAGGTTATATTTGATCTTTATATTTTAACCAACTAATTTATTTGTATAGGATGTGAGGGAGTAGCTCAGTGCCACAATTTCCTAACATTAAACAGTAGTCTCAGTAACATTTATTAAGCTCTATCTTTTCTCCATTGACCTTTATAAATCTAATTCTATACTCAGTATAATTCTATATAACTCAAATCTAATTCTATATAAATCAAATTCTCAATTATGTGTGAGTTTTTGTTTGGGGCAGGTGAGATGAGAGTGCTGTTCAGTATTCTTTAAACAATACCAGATTATTTTAATTACTATAACTTTCTAATACCTCTTGCCATTTGGTAAGGTAATTCTTCCCACATTTTTGTCTTTCTCAAGAGTGTCTTACCTATTCTTGGGTCTTTGTACTTTTATTTACATTTTTCACTTAGCTTTTTAAATTCCAAAAAAATGAGAGTTTGAAATGTTAACTGATATTGATTGAACTGCTATCTGGGAAGAATTGATATCCATATAATATTGAGACTCTTGATTCACTATTCATGGTATATTTTCTATATTTAGGTCTGTCAGTAGATTATATGTCTATAAAGATCTCATATTTTTGGTTAAATTTTTATTGTGAACTTTCTATTTCAATGATATTATAAGTAACATCTTCAAAACATTACATTTTTAAATTAATAGACTTTGTTCTTAAATTCTAAAACTATTACAAAACTAATCATTACAGAGTATTGAGTAGAGTTGCCTGTTCTATATGGCATGTTTGTATTCGTTATCTGTTTACATCTAGTAGTTTGTATATGTCAATCCCAATCTCTCAACGTATCCCCTGGTAACCATAAGTTTATTTTCTACATTCATGATTCTGCTTCTGTTTTGCAAATAAATTCATTTGTACTCATTTTTTAGATTCCACATGTCAGTGACATCATATGATATTTGTCTTCCTGTGTCTGGCTTATTGTACCTCACTTCCTATGACAGTCTCTAGGTCCATCCATGTTGCTACAAATGGCATTAATTTTGTTCTTTTTAATGCCTGACTAATAGTCCATTGTATATATGTACCACATCTTCTTTATTCATTCCTTTGCTTATGGACATTTAGTTTGCTTCCATGTACTGGCTATTGTAAATAGTGCTGCAGTGAACACTGGGATGCATATGTCTCTTTTGAATTATGGTTTTCTCTGGGCATGTGCCCAGGAGTGGGATTGTTGGGTCATATGGTAGTTGTATTTTTAGTTTTTTAAAGGAACCTCCATACTGTTCTCCATAACGGCTGTGCCCATTTACATTGCCACCAATAGTTCAGGAGGATTCCCTTTTCTCCACATTCTCTTCAGCATTTACTTTTTGTAGATGTTTTGATGATGGCCATTCTAACTGATTTGAGATGATACCTTATTGTAGTTTTGATTTGCATTTCTCTAATGATTAGTGGTGTTGAGCATCTTTTCATGTGCTTTTTGGCCACCTGTATGTCTTCCAGACTGATTTTGATAATGTTGACCATTGTGACAGTTACTTACTGTTCAGGTATTTTGCAGAACAGTCTGTTTTTTTTTTTTCCCTCATAATTAGACTGGGGTTATAAATTTTAGGGAGAAAGACCACAGAGGTAAAACAGCAGTTTTATAAAGGACATTTACTAGCTACGTGATTTAAGACTGTTGACTTTCACCTTGATAACTTGGCTGAAGTAGTATTTATCCAGACACTCCACCATTGTAAGTTATTCTATTTAATTTGTTCCATTCCCATTCTGTACTTTTGGAGGTAAATCACTATGTACAACCCAGTTCAGGACTAGGGAGGTAAGCTTTTTGCTATGGTGAGTAGAAATTTGTACTGTTTTTTTCTTATAATAAGCACATTGCTGAGCTGTTTCATTACTAATATTTATCTATTTTAGCTCTTTTTTAAAAATATAAGCAATAACATCATCCATAAATAATATCAGTTTTGGTTCATGCATTCTGATGCTTAATTTCTTTTAATTACCTTCCTGTGTTGGCTAGATGCCTTATCTTTTCCCCTGATCTAGTTTCATTTAGTTTATAGTGAACCCTAGTTAATTTGAAGAATCTTACAAAAGCAAGCATGGAAAGACACATTTTCAAACAAAATATGATACATTGTATTCTGTTGCAGTGATAATAATAATAATAATAATAATAAAAACTCAGCTTTGTTATCAACATGTTCAAACGACCTAAAATACATCATGGATGAAAATCCTGATAGGAGGTATACGTGTCTGTGGGAAACTACCTCCTCTCTTGTCTCCTATGGTTACCTGGTCCTCCTCTCTTTGTGCCCCTGGAAGTTCTTTCTCTCCCTTCTTCCTAGGTCTTCATTCTCCTGTTTCTTACATACAGTATCTGTTCTTGGCCCTACTTCTTTATGCTTTCTCCTCTAGGAATTCCCATTTTCCTCTCATTGCAGCTTCTGCCACTATGTTTTTTTTTTTATCAGTGAATTCTTTCTTTGAAACTGTATTCCCACATTCCACTGCCTGTGAGATACATGAGCATTATTCAATATCCAAGATCCAGCCTACTTTCTCTCCTCCTTCCCTAACATTCACATATATACATGAATCCCATTATCCCTCTTCCAGTTACCAGCCTCAACACTTTGAAATCATTTTGACTTCTCACTTTCAAACCTGGAAGAAAAATTTAGTGTTATAAAGGTACACATCTAGACATTGAAAAAGATACAAAGATGAGTATGACATATGCTCTGCATTGATGGACAGTAAACAAACAAACAGCCATTGCATCACCTTTGGATAAGAAGTCCAAAGATACACAAGATACAAAGATGTTTCCCTGTATGTTTCTCCTTTTCAATCCCTAATATCTCTACCAAGATTTAAATGTGGTTTTTATATTATTTCTGTTCCTTACACAGACAACTTCACGTTATATATATATATTTATATTATATAATATTATATTTATATATACATACTGTAAAGTATATACTTTAAAATATAAAGTGTATATATATATACTTTTAAAATATAAAATATATATTTATATTTATTATATATTTATATAAATAATATGTTTTATATATTTATATAAATATGCATATACTGTAAAGTCAGCCTTTTACCAGTATTACAGTTCTGGTAACATTTCTATCTTGCTAAAGCATCTTCAACTAGGTGCTTGCAAGTCCTGACCCTGACTTTCAAAGCCCTCTTCAAAATGATGTTGTTTGTTTATTTTTTTTATGTGTATCATCAATGCCCTATTAAGCTTCCCAGAAAAACGTTCATTGAATTCAGCCAGTATGACTTGAGAGTAAGATGGACATTTGAAGGGACTTTCACCTGATGCAAATTTTTTTCCAAAAAATAGGCGGAGTAGACTATTAGCCTTTTAGGTTTTCTGTAGTAATGCTCCCATCTGCTTACAATGTTTAATTCACTAACTCGAGGGGAATCAGAACTGTTTTTTTTAACCTGCTCCTGACCTTTTGTACTCTCATGGGGAAGTCTGCCTTTTGTTGTTTGCTTGCCTATAAAATAGTAATCAAAATGTTTAATTCCTGAATATCAACAGATGAATTATATTCATTGTAGATATCCTGACTTCAAGTCCTCTTTGGCTTAATTACACAGTAGTAGAAGCTGTCATTAGCTGGAAGTAAATACTGACTCCTCTCTGCTTTCACTCTTTCTCCAAGCAATTTGCTGCCCTGCAAGAGCACTTTTAGATAAAAAACATAGTATTTTCACATTCCTGGAAATTTCTGGACAGTTATTTCTTAGCTACTTCTGAGCTGATAAAATTTTATTTATCTGAGGAGGCAATGCTAGTTGTCTGTAGCTTGGAATGAAGAACAAAAATGACAGGAATAGAGAAGGAAACATTGACGTTTTCTCATCTTCTGTATCAATCTTTAAAAAAAAAGAAATGTCTTGCTATTTAATGATGTGAACTGTCAAATAGCAGGTATTTAACTAAGATAAGATCTGAATTTAGCTTGAATTGGTATTATGCCTCCTATGTATCTGTGACCTTTGGGTATATTACTTATTCTCTCTTAGCCTCTGTCAAGTGTAAAATGGGCATTAAATGTGATGCACTTAGAACATGCATCAAACATATGGATAAAGACTTGTAATATAAAGAGAGGCAAAACACCAGCAGTATAAATCACAGTCCCTAACTGTAACATGTTAGAAATGTCAAATCTTGGATCCCACTCCACTTGTACTGAATTGGGAACCCTGTGGATGGGGCTCAGATATCTGTGTGTTTTAACTAGACCTTCAGGTAATCCTTAAGCCTGCTGCTTTCAGAGAACCAATTAGGCAAAGTATGAATCAATGAAAAACCGTAGGCTACAATTACGGGAAGCAGCAGAGAATGATTATATCTTCTATGGTTGTGGAAAATTTGAAATAACCAGTACTTTTGAGCTGGTAATTTATCATGAATATGAGAGGCAATTCAAAATAGATAGGTAAGCTTAGTTTGGAAAAATTAGATTTTGCCCTGGAGAACAAGTTGAGAATGGGACTTATGTCACCATGTCACACTTAGGGAACTAGAAGTTGTTTAGGACAGGAGAGACAGGGAATTTATTCAGTTAAAAAAATTTCTGTGTTTCCAAACTGCAACATAAAATTATTTAAAATATCAAGTCAGATTTTTGTTTCACCATAAAATTTCCAGCAGCTGATGGCTTAGTACTGGAACCACATGATCAAGAGAGAATTGTCAAATTGGTTTATTTATCTCCCCTAGTTCTTGTTTCATTGTAAGAAAGATTTGGAATGACAGACTAATTATAACTCAGGTAGGATTTCTTGGCTGCTCTCTTGTGGTAGCAAGGATTTGAAACAACAGACTGGTTACAGATCAGTTACAATTCAAGCAGACAGATTTTTCATTAAACAGACTGCAGATAGTACACTTTTGAGACATGGGAGCAGACCAACCCCAAAGAAGGGGCCATTATTCCTCTTGGATTCCCTTTTTATACTTCCCATTTCCTCCTCTTGGTTCTGCTCTGTGCAAAATAGGGCTTATACCCCCAATCAGGAAATGGAATGCAATCAGGGAAGGGGGCGTGTCTGGGCCCATACAAAATAGGGTTGTTACATATTCATCTAGGCAGGCATGGACTGAGTTTTGATTGATGGCTGTAAATTATATAACAGACTCTATTGCACATGTCTTTCCCATAATTCAGTCTGCTATAACAAGATGTGTGTATGTATAGAATATTTATGAACCCTTAACCGCCTCCTGGCTGCCTAAGGTTACTTGAGGACACAGCTGTGCATAAGGGTGCATGTGCAGGAGTTGGAGAAGCCCTTATGGTTTGTTTGTATCCACTGTGTGCAGACGGCACATGTGCAGGAGTTGGAAAAGTCTCTGTGATTATTATTGTAGCATATCTGTGGGCTATCTTGGGTGTCTCTGGGGTGAGATTTTGAGGTCAACTTGCATCATTTTCAGCAAGGCCATCCCTCCTTTGCTCATACCTAACTTCCTACCTAATAGAATAATAGAAACCTTGGGGTGAGGTGAGGGAATCTCTCTTCTCAAGGTTTTAGGATTCTTAAATCCCTAAACGAAGTGAGATCAAGGAAAAGATGAAGTTGAACGTCCATCACTTACAACAGGTGTACATTCTTTAAAACGTAATCTAGTTCTCTCAGTCACTTAAACATTTGTAAATGTTAAATATTTATAAGTGTTCCAAACTGTGTGGATTGGAGCTGACCTACTTTTGAGGTATTCCTTTCTTGAATGAATTATTGGAAGGTCAGAAGAAGAAAAAAAGAAACCACAAACAAGCACCATGGGCAAATGAAAGAATGTTTTTCAGTGGAGTGCTCCGCTTGACTTCACTCAGCAAATTCATGATTGCCTGGAGGCAAAGAACTGCCTCTGCACTCCTGACCCTCAGCTCTGTGCTCTGCCTTGCTATTCCCCCACCCCCTTGGCTAGGAAAATGCGATCCTATTAACATTTGCATGTTTTATTCTGACTTTGAGGCATGAATTTTGTTAGTTGAATTGTCAACTTGTATGGCATGTTAGGACAGAATGGTTCCGGAACTGTTCTAAATTGTTCAGCAGTCTTCTGGGCTGTTACGTTAACAACATCACTGTCCAAGGTAAGGAATCCTGTGTGTTTGTGTGTGTGTTTAATATTTTTCTCTTCTTCCTTTTGTCTTTAGTAAGTATCTATTACTAAGTTTAACATCATGGGTAGGGGAGTCACTAAGCTTTGGACTTAATGTCTCAAAGGTCAACATCAAAATACAGTTCTTGAACTGTACCAAGGAATTTATTTTTTCTGCCACATCATTCATTTGCCAAAAAAATCCCATTTATCTGTTAATTTTTATTGCTCTATTATTATAACTATTCTTAATCCTACTTAAGAGGACTATATTACATGTATTTTATATATATTGTGTGAGTCTTCCAGATTTTCCTCATTTTACACTCCAGAAACCTGATTTTGTTTTCTTTCTTTCTTTCTTTTTTTTAAGCTAACTTCCCTACATCCTCAGGTACTTTACACCTCCACGCGTTAAGCACAGCTCCTCTTGCTCTTGATCACACCAGCTCCTCAGACTCACAGCTTGTGGAGAACAATCTGCCCACATTCTATGTGCCACAGAGTCTCAAAGCAAATGTGGCATCTCCTAAATCCCTAAGATGATTTCCAATCCACTACTTGATTTCTTTAAAAACTTTTTTTTACATTTAATTCATATCTTTATTGAAGTGATACATGGATATATACTAAAAATGTAAAAATTTCTGCATAGCTTACTAGAGAAATCTAGTCTCCAAAGTGCCAAGCCTCATCTCCTGCCCTAGAGGCAACACTTTCAGTTCTTAGCTATTTCTTTTAGAATTTGCCCCCAGATTTTTAAATAACTTGTGTGTGTGTGTGTGTGTGTGTGTATATATATATATATATGTATATATATGTATATATATATATGTATATGTACATAGACTATTACTTCCATCATAGTTTGGCCCCAGGTAAATAGCAGGGAGGGAACACAGCTCCACCCATAAACAGAAAATTGGATTAAAGATTTACTGAGCATGGCCCCACCCATCAGAACAAGACCCAGTTTCCCCCTCAGTCAGTCTCTCCCATCAGGAAGCTTCCATAAGCCTCTTATCCTTCTCCATCAAAGGGCAGACAGACTGAAAACCACAATCACAGAAAACTAACCAATCTGATCACATGGACCACAGCCTTGTCTAACTCAATGAAACTATGAGCCATGCTGTGTAGGGCCACCAAGACGGACAGGTAGTGGTGAAGAGTTCTGACAAAATGTAGTTCAGAGGAGAAGGGAATGGCAAACCACTTTAGTATTCTTGCCTTGAGAACCTCATGAACAGTAGGAAAGGCAAAAAGATAGGACACTGAAAGATGAACTCCCAGGTTGGAAGGTGCCCAATATGCTGCTGGAGATCAGTAAAGAACAATTCCAGAAAGAATGAAGAGACAGAGCCAAAGCAAAAACAACACTCAGTTGTGGATGTGACTGGTGATAGATGCAAACTACAATGCTGTAAAGAGCAGTATTGCATAGGAACCTGGAATGTTAGGTCCATGAATCAAGGCAAATTGCTGCTGCTGCTGCTAAGTCACTTCAGTCGTGTCCGACTCTGTGCGACCCCATAGACGGCAGCCCACCAGGGTCCCCTGTCCCTGGGATTCTCCAGGCAAGAACACTGGAGTGGGTTGCCATTTCCTTCTCCAATGCATGCAAGTGAAAAGTGAAAGTGAAGTCGCTCAGTTGTGTCCGACCCTCAGCGAACCCATGGACTGCAGCCTATCAGTCTCCTCCATCCATGGGATTTTCCAGGCAAGAGTACTGGAGTGGGGTGCCATTTTGGAAGTGGTCAAATTGGAGATGGCAAGGGTGAACATTGACATTTTAGAAATCAGAGAACTAAAATGGACTGGAATGTGTGAATTTAACTCAGAAGACCATTATATCTACCATCATGGGCAAGAATCCATTAGAAGACTTGGAGTAGCCATCCTAGTCAACAAAAGAGTCCTAAATGCAGTACTTGGATTCAGTCTCAAAAATGACAGAATGATCTCTGTTTGGTTCCAAGACAAACCATTCAATACCACAATAATCCAAGTCTAGGCCCCGACCAGTAATGCTGAAGAAGCTGAAGTTGAATGGTTCTATGAAGACCTACAAGACCTTCTAGAATGAAGACCCAAAAAGATATCCTTTTCATTATAGGGAACTGGAATGCAAAAGTAGGAAGGCAAGAAATACCTGGAGTGACAGGCAAACCTGGCCCTGGAGTACAGAATGAAGCAGGGCAAAGGCTAATAGAGTTTTGCCAAAGGAATGCACTGGTCATAGCAAACACCCTCTTCCAACAACACAAGAGAAGACTCCAGACATGGACATCACCAGATGGTCAATACCAAAATCAGATTGATTATATTCTTTGAAGCCAAAGATAGAGAAGCTCTATACAGTCAGCAAAAACAAGACCAGGAGCTGACTGTGGCTCAGACCATGAACTCCTTATTGCCAAATTCAGACTTAAATTGAAGAAAGTATGGAAAACACTCGACCATTCAGGTATGACCTAAATTGAATCCCTTATGATTATATAGCAGAAGTGAGAAATAGATTCAAGGGATTAGATCTGATAGACACAGTGCCTGAACAACTATGAATGGAGGATCATGACATTGTACAGGAGGTAGGGATCAAGACGATCCCCAAGAAAGAGAAATGCAAAAAAGAAAAATGGCTGTCTGAGGAGGCCTATACAAATAGCTGTGAAAAGAAGAGAAGTGAAAAGCAAAGGAGAAAAGGAAAGATATACCCATTTGAATGCAGAGTTCCAAAGAACAACGAGAGATAAGAAAGCCTTCCTCAGTGATCAGTGCAAAGAAATAGAGGAAAACAATAGAATGGGAAAGACTAGAGATCTCTTCAAGAAAATTAGAGATACTAAGGGACCATTTTATGCAAGGATGGGCTCAACAAAGGACAGAAATATTATCGACCTAACAGATGTAGAAGATATTCAGAAGAGGTGGCAAGAATACACAGAAGAACTATACAAAAAAGATCTTCATGACCCAGATAATCACAATGGTGTGATCACTCACCTAGAGCCAGACATCATGGAATGCGAAGTCACGTGGGCCTTGGGAAGCATCACTATGAGCAAAGCTAGTGGAGGTGATGGAATTCCAGTTGAGCTACTTCAAGTTGTATAAGATGATGCTGTGAAAGTGCTGCACTCAATATGCCAGCAAATCTGGAAAACTCAGCAGTGGCCAAAGGACTGGAAAGGGTCAGTTCTCATTCCAATACCAAAGAAAGGCAATGCCAAAGAATCTTCAAACTACTGCACAATTGCACTCATCTCACATGCTAGCAAAGTAAATCTCAAAATTCTCCAAGTCAGGCTTCAATAGTGCCTGAACCATGAAATTTCAGGTGTTCAAACTGGATTTGGAAAAAGCAGAGGAACCAGAGATCAAATTGCCAACATCTGTTGGATTATCAAAAAAGCAAAAAGAGTTGCAGAAAATCAACTACTTCTGCTTTATTGACTATGCCAAAGCCTTTGACTGTGTGATCACAATAAACTGTGGAAAATTCTGAAAGAGATGGGTATACCACACCACCTTTTCTGCCTCTTGAGAAATCTGTATGCAGGACAGGAAGCAACAGTTAGAACTGGACATGGAACAACAGACTGGTTCCAAATAGGAAAAGGAGTATGTCAAGGCTGTATATTGTCACCCTGCTTATTATACTTATATGCAGAGTACATCATGAGAAATGCTTGGCTGGATGAAGGACAAGCTCAAATCAAGATTTCCAGGAGAAATATCAATAACCTCAGATATGCAGATGACACTATTCTTATGGCTGAAGGCAAAGAATAACTGAAGAGCCTCTTGATGAAAGTGAAAGAGGAGAGTGAAAAAGTTGGCTTAAATCTCAACATTCAGAAAACTAAGATCATGGCATCTGGTCCCATCACTTCATGGCAAATAGATGGGGAAACAGTAGAAACAGTGACAGACTTTATTTTGGGGGGCTCCAAAAATCACTTCAAATGGTGATTTCAGCCATGAAATTAAAAGACACTTGCTCCTTGGAAGAAAAATTATGACCAACCTAGGCAGCATATTAAAAAGCAAAGACATAACTTTTCCAACAAAGGTCCATCTAGTCAAGGCTATGTTTTTGCAGTAGTCATGTATGGATGTGAGAGTTGGAGTATAAAGAAAGCTGTGAGCCGAAGAATTGGTGCTTTTGAACTGTGGTGTTGGAGAAGACTTTTGAGAGTTCCTTGGTCTCCTAGGAGATCCAACCAGTCCGTCCTAAAGGAGATCAGTCCTGGGTGTTCATTGGAAGGACTGATGTTGAAGCTGAAACTCCAGTACTTTCACTACCTGATGTTAAGAGCTGACTCATTTGAAAAGACCCTGATGCTGGGAAAGATTGAAGATGGGAGAAGAAGGGAACGACAGAGGATGAGATTGTTGGATTGCATCACCGATTCAATGGACATGAATTTCAGTAAACTCTGGGATTTGGTGATGGACAGTGAGACGTGGTATGCTGCAATCCTTGGGGTTGCAAAGAGTCAGAAAAGACTGGGTGACTGAACTGAACTGAACTGAGGTACTTGCTGTTAACTTCTTCCCAGGAAGAATCTTTATTACTCACATATGCCCATGTCCCTACTCATACTGTCTCCCTTCAAGATTTAGTATTTATATTACTGATTATTACTCACAGCTGAGTATGTGATATACTACACTTGTGTGTGTGTGTTATGATACCTCTTCACTGGAAAATTAAATATTAGTTAATGATTCATTTTCTCTCTCACCTCACCCCCTTAGTTTTCTCTGTAACTATCACTACTTAATCCCTAAACTCCCTGTCAGAAGTGGGCATATTTTACTTGTTTCTGGTCAATGCACTTTTTTTTATTCTCTGTAGCTGTTGTTAAAAATTCTCACTGTTGTCTAAAATTGTCTCCCTGCATGTTTATAGAAGCTTCCCAGGTAAAGAATCTGCTTGCCAATTCCAGAGACTTAAGAGGTGCCAATTTGATCCCTGCATCAGGAAGTTATCCTGGAATAGGAAATGGCAGCCCACTCCAGTATTCTTGTCTGGAAAATTCCATTGACAAAGGAGCCTGGTGGGCTACTGTCCATGGGGGTGTTGCAGAGTTGGACACGACTGAATGTGGACACTGGAGAAGGAAATGGCAACCCACTCCAGTGTTCTTGCCTGGAGAATCCCAGGGACAGGGGAGCCTGGTGGGCTGCCATCTATGGGGTTGCACAGAGTTGGACACAACTGAAGCAACTTAGCAGTAGCAGAATGTGGACACACGGTACTGATGGTTATAACCTTCTCTCTCTAGAGATGACTTGTGACTTCCCACATTACCATATACAGAAAATCAAGGTGATCAGCAAAGGAACTAATATAATCTGTTATCATCCTCACCACATTCTCTCTAGTCCAAGTAGGCAAGCTTGTTCACATCTGGTTCATTATAATTTTACCTCATGTGCACCAGATTGCGTTCTTCAGCACATTAGTAAACTGCATATCCAAATAACTTCACACTCATTTTTATTTCATTTTATTTGAAGCTCTTTATTTCATTTGCAGCTGTCCTCATCATTCTGTGCTTCACTATTACAGTAGTCTCCTATGTGGTCTGTTTATCTCTGGCCTTATGTCGCTCCAGTCTATCCTCACTCTGCCCCCACGATGATTTCCTAGAACATTTTTGGTCATGTGATTTCCTTATTTAAAATCCTTTGGAAGTTCCCCAATGTGTATACTCCAATGCACTCTCCTTAGGATGTTCTGCAGAACCAACTATGCTAAGGCCTCTTCCTGACCCTCCAAACTCATCTTTTTAAAATTAGCAACCAATTTTTTAAAACTTGAAATATTTATATATAGTGAAATGCACAGTCATTAAGTACCATTCAATGTATTTTGATTAAATATGTATGCCCATGGTACACAGTTTTTAAACTTGAACTCCTAAAATAATCAACTGCTTATATGTGCAGCTCTTCAGTACTTCTGCACATGTGTATGCTTTTTCTCCTTTGTGTTAAAACACTTCTCTTGTCACCTGTCAGAAGACACTTGGACAAAGTACCTTATGGGAAATGTATCTAGTCTTTTTTATTGTTGTTCTTATATGTTATACAAAACTGTCATGACACACATAAAGCCTTATTGTCCTTACTAATCACATCTCTCAGTTCCCTACCAGACTGTCTGCCTTACAAGATGGAGTCCATTTTAAATCTTTTCTATGAATATTCAATCCTTGGTATCAAAAAGGCATTTAATAAATATTTGAATAAAGTTTCAGATAAACACCTGATTTTTAATAGTGTAGTTCAGGTGAATGGAGCAATGGTTAAGGGCAGAAAGTGGAGAATAAATGACCCTAGGTATAAGTAGAGACTAGACTACATATTACTTTTGGGATTTGGGGCTTCCCTGGTTACTCAGTGGTAAAGAATCTGCTTGACAGTGCAGGAGATATGAGTTCAATTCCTGGTCCAGGAAAACCCCCTGGAGAAGGAAATGTCAACCCACTCCAGTATTCTTGCCTGGAGAATCCTGCAGACAGAGGAGCCTGGTGGGCTACAGTCCACAGGGTCACAAAGAGTTGGACATGACTTAGTGACTGAATAAAAACCACAAATAATGTATTTTAAATATGCCTCAGCATCTTAAAATATAAAATAGGGTTATTTCATTGTGTTTATTTCATGGGTTGTTATAAAGTTAAATTTTTGAATCCTTTAAAATGCTTGGAAAACTTTCTAGTACCCAGTCAACACTTCACATCATTGCTACTGTTAATTTATGTTAATATAATGTTACACTGAAGATATTTAAAATTCTAGCTAATCTAAGGAAGTCAAGTTATCAGAGCTCATAGCAGCCATTTAATTTGATCAGCTCAGTATCTCTTTCATTGTATCTCTTATAGAAGATAATAGAAATATTGAAATATTAAAACTTATACCACTGTAATGAGAACTCTGGACTCTTAGAATCAAAGTTTATATATGGTATAGCAACATTTCCTCTTTATTATTGTTTTTAAGGATTCTTTTGTTGTTGTTTAGTTGTTAAGTCTTGTCTTTCTGTAACCCTGTGGACTGTATCCTGCTAGGCTCCTCTGCCACGGGATTTCCCAGGCAAGAATACTGGAGTGGGTTGCCATTTCCTTCTCCATTTATGGTTATTACAACTATCTAATACATAAAAATTAGTACAACAAATCAAAAGACCCATACTGTCAGTACTGGAAATCACAAGAAAACATGCTATCATGTATGGCAGAATGATTAAGCAAATCCAGCCTGCCGGGGTCCAGCCCCGGCTGATCCAGGGTCTTCGAAGGAGAGACGGCTAGGCGGCCTATTCAAATGTTAATTAGATATAATAAAGAGGAATAGAATGAGGATAGCTCAGTAGGAAAATTCAGTGGAGAAAAGAAGCTGAGTGGCTTGGTTTACGCAGAAAATCAATATAACCCGTGACACCAGGTTAGCTCTGACCACGGAGGCCGCAGGCGCCCTCTCGAATAGCGGAAGGTGCCCCACCTTAGACACCTTCTCGAGTGGGTCTTAGAAGCCCAGGCAAATAAATGGTCGCAGAGGACATCCACGCTCCAGATGGACACTCAGCTAGAAGTTAAAGGGAAGAATGACATGGGGAGACCAAGCGTTGGTGAGCAAGGCCCATAGCTTTATTTTCAACAGGGGCTTTTATACCCTAAGTTACACATAGAGGACAATAGGGGATGCAAAATCAGCAGTCTTTGATGCTTATCAAAAACCAGGGTTTCTTTCCTGCAGATTTATCGTATACAAATGGTTTAGGTGATTTACATCATCTTCTGGCCAGAGGCCTATTAACATTTTATGACTCTTGACAAGGACTTATCAACAAAGACTTATTTTCTCTAAGAGTAATTATTTTAAGGTTTGGTGCCATCCTCCGAAGATAAGATTACGTTCCTATAGGGTGGATGTGTAATGGGTTTACAAAGGAAAGAATTTACTACCTTAAGGGTCTAAAGTTACTAACACCAAGGCCACTACTTATTTTTTCTACATACCAACTATATTAATTAATGCATATTCAAGGATACAATTCAAGGGATGTGAAAACTTGGCAACAAACATTGGCTCATCAATGAAATCTCTTACTAGTTTTATTCTGACAGTTTCTAATTCTCTGAGAGGCTCTAAGCTATTTGAATATCTTAAGCTTCCCGTGCCTCTGGAGGCTGGGAGACTGTAAACAATCGTATGCATAGCTGTAGGTGTCCGGGTAAACTTGTCAGGCGAGTTAGAGAGCCATCTGAGGGGTTTGGATTTAAACACTCCTAATTGCCCAGGAACTTTATTAATTGGAGCTGTAAGTTAACTCTTTGACAGAGAGAGCGAGATGGTGGTGGGGGACAGCCCCCAGTAAAGTCAGAGGTGAGAGCACAAAGCAATAAAGTAGGCAGACTCTGGTTTTTTGGGGGGTAGATGCTCGAGAATATCCGGGGGCACTCCCGAGGCTTGATCCCGCCTTTGCGTATGCCGAGCCCCCTTCCTCATGACCTTTGTCACGAGTGGAATGTCTCTCGCCGGCTCCCGGCACCAGCCATCTAGAGCATTGCAGATACATAGACAACTGATCCATTTTGGAAAAATGAGAAGGCTAGGTGGTTGAAAAAGTGAAACAAGGCGAGTCCATGGTTCAAAACAGGTCGGATTGATTTAGAATGACTTCCAAAAGGAGATGCTGATGGAATGGGCAACTCTTTTATCGTCTAGGGTTGATTGTAGTTTGTCTTTAAAAATCGTTCTTTTAAAAGCCTCCACAATCTAAATGAAAAAAATCTAATGAATTGGCAACCCATTTAAATGGAAAGTTGTTAATCAAAATTTTTTTCTGCTTCACACATGGAATTTTGCACCAAAGTGTCTTATGTCTGTTCAACTGAAAAAAATTAAGATGGATACTGCTGTTATATTTTTCTGAATCTTCAGATTCTAAAGTTCTGTAGCTTTATTTCTGCCATCTGCTGGTTGAAAGGGTTGACATTCTTGCAGTCCATGAAACTATTAATTCTTTATATATACATATGAATATACATTGCCTCCCACAGAGTAACGTGTCATAACTGAAACTGGCATACATTTCAGTGTACTGAACATGGAAAGAATGGAATATATTTTCCTTTTCTGAATTCTTCAAAATTTATGACATACTTATAAAATTATTTACACACAAATGTTTTACTCTGTTGAATCCTATAAGTGGCATTGTTTTGGGATGAAGAGCATTCTTTTAGCATGCTCTAAAGTATTTTTCATATCTTTATCCATCAGTACATTTTTAGAATGTCCAGGGATTTTTGGTGGCTATAGAATATATTATTAATTTGGTAAATGTCTGCAATAATGAGCAAGTAAAACTGAATGCAAATTGTAAAAGCAAAGTGTAGTTATCAGTGGAGTTGAAGACAAATAGCCATTATATTGCAGAAATGAAGGAACAAATGCTCACAAATGAAAGTCTGATTTATAGTATGCCTTCCTAATCATGGGGCTTCCCAAATGGAGCTAGTAGTAAAGAACCTGCCTGCCAATGCAGGAGACAAAAAAGACATGGGTTTGATCCCTGGGTCGGGAAGATCCCCTGGAGGAGGGCATGGCAACCCTCTTCAGTATTCTTGCCTGGAGAATCCCATGAACAGAGGAGCTTGGTGGGCTATAGTCCATAGGGTTGCACACAGTCAGACGTGACTGAAGCGATTTAGCACACCTAATCATGCAAAGAATGTAATGTAGCAGGAATTAAGTGTAGCAAAGAAGTGGGGGTGGGAAAGATACAACATTGCTGTTGTTTCAGAGGAAATGAATATGAGATATCCCAGGCTATGTAGTTAAACAAAAAGACCCTTCTCCCTAGACTCAGGGTTACACTTGGTTGTTTACATCCTTTAAGACCTTGACTCTGGGTTCGGGATTATTCTTAAAACATGACTAATTATCTTACCATTACTGTCCTGTGCCTATGAAAGAGGACCTTCAACACTGTGGGAAGCACTTCCTCTTTGAATGGAGTTCATCCTATGTGGCTTCTCTGTTTAAGTCTTTACAGCTGTGTGGTTAAGAGGACTGGTTCAGCATAGATAAGAATGTTTCAGTATTAACTGATTTTATTTGCTGTCCTTTTTGAAGTCTGAGTTTGTTTGTTTTTTTGATGGACTAAGGATGTAGAATTACAAACTATTGGATTCCATGGCTGCTGCTGCTGCTGCTGCTAAGTCGCTTCAGTCGCGTCCTACTCTGTGCGACCCCATAAGACGGCAGCCCACCAGGCTCCCCCGTCCCTGGGATTCTCCAGGCAAGAACACTGGAGTGGGTTGCCATTTCCTTCTCCAGTGCATGAAAGTGAAAACTGAAAGTGAAGTCACTCAGTCATGTCCGACTCGTAGCGACCTCATGAACTGTAGCCTACCAGGCTCCTCCGTCCATGGGATTTTCCAGGCAAGAACACTGGAGTGGGGCGCCATTGCCTTCTCCAAATTATTGGATTCCATGTCTAGTTCTGTTAGTTGATTTCACTGAAAGACTTTAGTGAGTCATTAGATTCACCTGAAAATTAGGATGATGACAACGTATACCTTACTTACACCAAAACTTTTTTTGGTGATCAATACTGTCCATGAGAGAATTCATAAAAATATACCACTATAAAACTGTAGCATTATTATGTTACATTTCTCCCATTCGATTTGCTTCCTTCTATCCATGGTTCTAGCCAGCTCAAAAAAAAAAAAGAGAGAGAGAAGGAAATAATATCTAACAGAAAGAAAATATTGCTTGAGAGAGAGCAGGTTTTTTTGGTTTTGTTTTGTTTACAGAGAGTCAGTTTATGGTGTAGCATAAATATATTAGCAGCAGCAGAATGTGATTTCAGTTAAGAATGAGGTCCTCCTAAAAAGCTATCACCATGTACTACTGCTAGAATCAAGTTGAAATTTTTCAGTTAAAGATGCATTTCTTTTAGATCTTGATGACACCTCTTCCACAAGTCTCTACCAAAAAGAAAACCCTTGACAGGGGTCCAGCATTATCAGTCATCAAACGAATCTTGCCTGAAACCGAGCAGAAGTTGACTGGCAAGAGGCCAAGCCATGTGTGCGGGGAGAATGAGGAGGGACACCCGCTCCTCCACATTCACCTTTAGCTTCCTATGAACTTTTGTGTGATTAAAAAAAAAAAAAAAGTGGCTTCACTAAACCACAATTAAAATAAACATTCACCAGGGATATAAATATTCATGTTTGTTTTCCTTCAGTGTTTTTTAGGTTTCCTCTAGGCCTGCATTTGATTTTGAAACATCTTCTTGAATTTGTACTGTGTGTAGTTATTGCTGTGGTAACTTTACAAATACAAATATCTCTAGCACATGCAATACATTTAAGAACATTTCTGTGGCCAACCTTGATGTGGTGGTGGTAGTGCAGGGAATTTTCCATTCCCATTTAAGAAATCAGGGTGGTTTTGTCCTTCTAAAATTAATCTCCACCAGATATATTTTCTTCAAAACCGCAAAAATGATGTTTAGAATGGTGACAGGTTGTGATCACAATTTTCTCTGTGCCAGGGATGAATTTATAAAAATTCCATTCTTGCAAGATGGCCAATCATCATTTTATATTCCTTTCTCAATATATTTTTGAGAACTATGTCTATAAAATAGAAAAGAATAAAACAACTACTTTTAAATAATACTCTCTGTAGTAACATCTTCCTTTAGAGCTTGAAATTAAAATGGTATGAGACATTTTAATAATGCTCCTTAATTAAATGCCTACAGAACATCTATTCTTCTGTTCATTCATTGTTAGCACCCAGCACAAGCACTGGCTTAATGCTAAGTATACAAAGATGATAAAGTGCTAAGTCCTTGGATGATTCATTCAAAATGAATCCTGCCTTTAAGGACCTCAAATATTACAGAGGAGTATGAAAGAAGAGAGTTTATGTAGCATGAAAAGAACAATATGACAGATATTTGAAATGCAAGGTGCAATCAGGGAGAACGACAAACTCTTCTTGATAATAAGAATGAAGAAAGGCTGTACAGAATAGGTCCAAAAAGGAGCTGAATCTTCAGTGATGACAGTAGACCTTTTATTAAATACTATGATTGGAGAAGGCAATGGCACCCACTCCAGTACTCCTGCCTGGAAAATCCCATGGACGGAGGAGCCTGGTGGGCTGCAGTCCATGGGGTCGCTGAGTCGGACATGACTGAGCAACTTCAGTTTCACTTTTCTCTTGCATGCATTGGAGAAGGAAATGGCAACCCACTCCAGTATTCTTGCCTGGAGAATCCCAGGGACGGCGGAGCCTGCTGGGCTGCCGTCTATGGGGTCGCATAGACTCAGACACGACTGAAGCGACTTAGCATAGCATAGCATAGCATGATGAGATGTGACTAAGAAATAGCATTCTGGATAAAGGGGTTAATATACTTAAGAACTATATATGACATAAACTAATATTTAAATGATAGATTACAAAAGAATAAAAATTGACTAACATGACATGGTATGTCTAATGACCCACTCAGATTTCTTTCTTCCCTCGCTGGAATAATAGCTAAGAAAATCATCAAACATTTTGACTATGTAGTTGGAATCCAATATTTTAAAACATCAGTAAATTATAACTGGGACATGCATATGCAAGAATGTGATTGAATGCTAAGGAAACATGGGGAACTGTGAATCTTCTCTCATCAAGCTATATCACTGTAAAATTTGATTTTTCTTGTATGAGAACATGTGAATGCTTTAGTGTTTCAAAAATTTTAGGAGTATTTTTTTAGAATTTTATTTAGATGAATATGGAGAATATGATCAATAAAGATTTTCCAAGTTGTACTATCAAATAGTTATACATCTTATTTTGTAAAGAAGAATGAGCAATGTGTGTACTTGGACTGAAGTCAGTCCATTTTATTAATAAAAGAATTAGTTATCATACTAAAATACTAAGTGCAGTGCTCATTTGCTCAGTCATGTCAAACTCTTTGCAACTGCATGGAAGGTAGCCTGCCAGGCTCCTTTGTCCATGGATTTTCTAGGCAGCAACACTGGAATGGGTTGCCATTTCCTACTCCAGGGGATCTTCCAGACCCAGGGATCAAACCTATGTCTCTTGTGCTTCCTGCATTGGCAGGCAGATCCTTTACCACTGAGCCACCTAGGAAGCTCCAAGTACTAGAGCCAAGCTAAATACTCATTAGTGGGATTGCTGAATCAATTAAGGTGCGTTCATTAGTTGCAGTATATTAATATTTAAACCTTTCAATTGAGACATTGCTGAGAACATGTTTCATAATATATCAAAATAAACATAAATTTATCATTATTATGTAGAATAGTCATGTATGGTTTTTGGAAAACAGACATTTTTTTTTAAAGATTCTGTAATACCTTTATAATCTGTCCTAGTTTTAAAATATTATTAAATGACTGACTTTAATAGTTTTGGGGAAAATTCTCAGCATTAAAGAGGAAGTGTAATAATGATATCATTCTGAAACTTGTAAAATATATGTATAAATATATAAATAATATTATTACAGACACTACATCACAAAAGAAAGAGCCTGAAATAGCATTTTTGTAAAGCTGGGATTTAGCAGACAACCTGGCTTTCGGGATACTCTTAGCTACTAGCCAGGCTTCCCAGGTAGTGCTAATGGTAAAGAACCTACCTGCCAGTGCAGGAGACATGAAAGATGTGGGTTTGATCCCTGGATTGGGAAGATCCCCTGGAAGAGGGCATGGCAACCCATGACAGTAATCTTGCCTGGAGAATCCCATGGGCAGAGGAGCCTGGAGGGCTACAGTCCATAGTTCGCAAAGAGCTGATGCGACTGTAGTGACTTAGCACACACCCACTACCAACACTACCTTCCTGGCAAGTCAAGCTCAGTTGGTAAAGAATCTGCCTGCAGTGCAGAAGACCCAGGGTCAATCTCTGGGTTGGGAAGATTGCCTGGAGAAGGAAATGGTAAACCACTCCAGTATTCTTGCCTGGAAAATCCCATGGACAGAGAGCGGGTGGGCTACAGGCCATGGTATAGCAAGATGGCACCCCACTCCACTACTTCTGCCTGGAAAATCCCATGGACGGAGGAGCCTGGTAGGCTGCAGTCCATGGGGTCACTCGGAGTCGGACAAGACTGAGAGGCTTCACTTTCACTTTTCACTTTCCTTCATTGGAGAAGGAAATGGCAACTCACTCCAGTGTTCTTGCCTGGAGAATCCCGGGGACGGCGGAGCCTGGTGGGCTGCCGTCTATGGGGTCGCACAGAGTCGGACACAACTGAAGCGACTTAGCAAGCAGCAGCAGACACAACTGAGTGACTAAACCACCACCAATCTCTTGATATGCAGTTAAGATCTTAGCTTTTCTTCCTGCTTCATATATTGGCTTAAAAATTTTTATAATTTATGTGTACTATCATAATATAATTTTTGATTAAAAATATGGCAAGTTGGTACTGAATTTATCAAATGGAATAATATGACAGTTTCTCTCTATCTTTTATCAGTTACTCTTGAAATAAGCATGAGCATTGATTACTAGTCAAGTTAACAGAGAAAGGAAGAAAAGAGACATCTCATTCATTCTGATGGCTCAAAAATGTAACCATTTTATTTCCCTCAGTTGCCTAGTGAATCACACAGTTTGTACTTTCAGTATACATTTTCTACATAAGACATGCCCATTGCTCTTGTTAGCACTGTCAAGACTGGCATCATTTCCTAATAAAGAGGGCTTAGTAACAAGAGCAATTAAATTTGGATTTGGCTGCAAAGTTAAATGAAGTATAATCAAGCAATGATTGAGAATGATAAAACTAGGACATAAATTACCTTCTAAAGTCTTCTTTCAGTTCAGTTGCTCAGTTGTGTCCAACTCTTTGTGACCCCATGAACTGCAGCACACCAGGCCTCCATGTCCATAACCAACACCTGGAGTTCACCCAAACCCATGTCCATTGAGTCAGTGATGCCATCCAACCATCTCATCCTCTGTTGTCCCCTTCTCCTCCTGCCCTCAATCTTTCCCAGCATCAGAGTCTTTTCCAATGAGTCAGCTCTTCACATCAGGTGGCCAGAGTATTGGATTTTCACCTTCAACATCAATCCTTCCAAAGAACACCCAGGACTGATCTCCTTTAGGATGGACTGGTTGGATCTCCTTGCAGTCCAAGGGACTCTCAAGAGTCTTCTCCAACACCACAGTTCAAAGCCATCAATTCTTCGGTGCTCAGCTTTCTTTATAGTCCAAATCTCATATCCATACATGACCAATGGAAAAACCATAGCCTTGACTAGACGGACCTTTGTTGGCAAAGTAGTGTCTCTGCTTTTTAATTTGCTGTCTGCTGCTGCTAAGTTGCTTCAGTCGTGTCCAACTCTGTGCGACCCCATAGATGGAAGCCCACCAGGCTCCCCTGTCCCTGGGATTCTCCAGGCAAGAACACTGGAGTGGGTTGCCATTTCCTTCTCCAATGCATGAAAGTGAAAAGTGAAAGTGAAGTCGCTCAGTCGTGTCCAACCATCAGCGACCTCATGGACTGCAGCCTACCAGGCTCCTCCATCCATGGGATTTTTCCAGGCAAGAGTACTGTGTGGGGTGACATTGTCTTCTCCGAATATGCTGTCTAGGTTGGTCATAACTTTTCTTCCAAGGAGTAAGCGTCTTTTTTACAGATAAGTAAATGAAAACTAAGGCTTATATGAAACAACTTTTCCAGCTGATCAGTAGCAAAATTGACTAGATTGCATTCATATTTAATAACTTCCATGTCAATATTCTTTATACTCTCTAACATTGCCTCTGATCAGTCTATGTTTTTCATATTTACTTGAAAATATTTTATTAATAATTTATTTTAAGTCTTCTAATGAAGACATTACAAATGTAAATGCAAATACACTCATTGCATTAAAAAGGAGTCCTAATGAACCTGTTCTAGTTTGGATCACTTTGATGGAGTATAATGTTTTAACCATCTCTACTGTAAACTGATATGCCAAGTGAATTACAAATTTCTTCTGATATAAACATATGTGATTTAACAAGCTCAGATGATAGAATATTTAAAACTATATTCATGGTTCTTTAGACATTAATTTATGTATATTAACCAGAGACATTGAATGAAGATAATGTTTAATGGGATTTTAAATTAAAAATATGGACTAGACATTTGTAGATTTTTAAAAAATCATACATTTCTCAGTAACTTGAGTAATCTATGATGCTTTTGTAATTTGTCCCAATCTGTTTGTAAATTTTTAAATTATATTCAATCAAAAATCAATATGTAATCAATAAAAATTATTGAGGCATTTATACTTCTTTCCTCTTATTGAATACATTTGGTATAATGTATAAATTTAAAGTGTATGATGTATACCCTGTCACCCTTTTTGACTTGAAATATGTTTTGTCTGATCTAAGCATGGCTCTGCCTGCTTTCTTTTGGTTTCTATTTGCTTGGAATATTGTCTTCCATCCTTTTACATGAGCCTGTATGTTTCTTTAGAGATGAGATGAGTTTCTGGTAGGTAGCAAATGGCTTATTCTTTTTTTATTCATCCAGCCACTCTGTAACTTTTGATTAATGGTTCAGTCCATTTTCACTTAGGGTGATTATTGATATATAGGGATTTACTACTGCTATTTTATCTTCTGCCTTCTGGTTATTTTTTTCTCCCCATTTTTTTTTTTTCCTCCTCTTTCTGTCTACCTTTATAAGTTGGTGGTTTTCCATGGTGATTTGCTCAGCTTCCCTTTCTTTATACTTGTTGTCTCTATTCTAAATTTTTTTGCTTTGTGGTTACCATGAGTTTTACATAAAACATTTCATAGGTAAAACAGTACTTTTTGTGCTGATAGCAATTCATCTTCACTCACCTATAAAAAGCAAAAGTTTTATCCTTTTGCTCTTCTCCTTTTGTATTAAGGTCATCAATTATCTTTCTATGCTGTGATTTCATTACTAAGTTGTAGTGAAAAGTGAAAGTTAGTCACTCAGTCAAGTCTGACTCTTTGTGATCCCATGAACTGTAGCCTGCCAGGCTTCTCAGTCCATGGAATTCTCCAGGCAAGAGTATTGAAGTGGGTTGCGAATTCCTTCTCCAGGGAATCTTTCCGACCCAGGGGTTGAACTCAGGTCTCCTGTATTGCAGGCAGATTTTTTACCGTTTGAGCCACCAGGTATAACTATGGTTAATTTTAGTGTTCTTCTCCTTTAATCTTTATGCTATAATTAAGTGTTTAATATACTGTTGTAAAAAGAGTCAGCTTTCTATTTATCACCTTAAAAATTTATGTACTTTTGTCTTTTCATTTCAGCCTGAAGAGTTCCTTTCAATATTTCTTGGGAGGCGGGTCTAGAGGTGGTGAACTCTCTCAGCTTTTGTTTCTTTAGAAAAGCCTTTATTTCTTTTTTATATCAGAAGGATAACTTTGATGAGTAGAGTCTTCTTGGCTTTCAATATTTTGAATGTCCTTCTACTCTCTTGACCTATAAAGTTTCTGCTGAAAAATCTCTTACCTGATGGGGATTCCTTTGTAGGATTTTGTCTTTTTTCTCTGGTTGCCTTTATATTTCTTTATCTTTGACTTCTGACACATTTAATATAATGTGTCTTGGAGAAGTTCTTTTTCTGTTCAGATAATAAGGTGCTCTATTAGCTTCATGAACTTGTATATCTAGTTCTTCAGCAGGTTTGGGAAGTTCTCAGCTATATTTCTTTAAATATGCTTTCTCCTCTCTTCCCCTTCTGTTACACTGATTAATCTGCCTTTCCTCTTGTAGGGTTTCTTCACTTTTAAAATATCTTAGTTCTCTCTACTCTTGAGTCATCTCGCTCCACTTGAGTCATCTCTATATTCCTATCCTCAAGCTCACTTATTCTCACTTCCATCTGATCTTCTTGCTCTGCATGTTTTTGAAAGCATTCTTCATCTCCTTTATTGAGTTCTCCAGCTCCAGAATTTACCTGGTTCTGTTTTAAAATTTCAATCTCTGAGGTGGAGCACTCCTTCTGCTTGTTAATTTTATTCCTGAAATTATGATATTGCCTTTCTGGGTTTTCTTGTAACACATTAAATTTCTTTATAGTTATTTTGAATTCTTTATCAGGTAGATTGCACTATTCCATGTCTTTGGGTTCTGCTGCTGAAAAACAGTCATTTTCTTTTTGTGATACTGTATTATGGTGATTTTTCATAGTTTTTGATACAAAATTGTGTTGTCACGTTTGAAGTAGTGAACATCGCATTTAGGTAAGGCTTTGATTCCAACAATCCAACAGATTAGTAATTAGGAGCCTTCCTTTTTTGTCCCAGAAGGTGGCACCATAGCACAAGATTTTTGTTTCTCTTATCAGCAGGGACAGGCTGCTAAGCTGGGGAGCTTGTGCATTTAAACAAACAAACAAACAAAAACTTGGCAGAGGGGAAAAAAAGAAGAAAAGGCTGGCAATAGAGTGGTGGAGGAGATGTGTGGTTAGTATTTGAGGCTCTGGGTGTGCCATGGCCTGGTAGAGGAATCCTTGAATTGGGGGGCAACAGAGGTTTGTGAGTGGTTCCTTTAACAGAATCCTGGGACAGTCAGCAGGAAATGCCTTCCTTAGATCTTTGTCTGTCGTCTTCCCTTTCTTTTCCCTCCCGAGTCACTGAGTCACTGCCATTCTCTCCACACACACAAAACCTTTCTAGCTGTAGCACTAGGTCAACACCCACTCACCTCCTTCACTCATGCCAGAAGTGTTGTGCAGGATCCCTGCTGGACCCACCATGACCCCCCTCATTCACAGTGACCCCAGATGTCCGATTCATCCACATTCAATGCACATGGATGTATTGCTCAGTTGCTCCCCTACCCCTCCACCCCCCTTATGGATAGCTGGTTAGTTATAAATCGAAGAAGTGAGAAAAAAAGAACAACTCGCACCACCACGATGCTGACATCACTCTGTCCCAATACTTAAAACCATTTACTTCTCATCCTCAATATTGTTTTAAGTATACACAGTGATAAGAATCTTGGAGCTTACACTCTCAATAGAGACGAACTAATTATGTCAAAGACAGTTCCCTAAAAGTAACTTTGGAAAGAGGGTCATTAAAGCAATTCAGGAATCTATCAGAATCCTTAATGGTCTGACATAATCCGAGGATACATTTTTGAGCATCTATAGGAATACCACATATCCATTGAGGATACTCTTTAAATACTGTTTTGCTCAACTGAGCAAATATTTAATATTGAAAATGTATTAAATAATGGTATATTTTATTTTTTCTCTCCCTGGCTAGTACTTAGGGTACAGCTGTTTCTCTAGTTGCCAGGTAAGAGCAGCCATAGGTTGCTGCAAAAAATTTTGAAGAATTGACTTCTTAGGGAAATTAAATCTCTAACAAGGGTGAATTTCTACACAAAAGTTACTCCATCTCTACTAAAATGTGAGCCAAGTAGAGGACAGAGGTGGAGATAAAGAATTGATGGCTGTTGATTTGTAGGTACTATTAGAGCTGAGTTTGATGCAATTATTCAAAGAAAACATGAAATGGACCCAAAATGTAACAGGTGAAGGGTACTTAGAAGAGGCCAGAAGTCATTTGGCAACATGAATACCAGAAGGAAATCATTCCTTGGTAGCCATGAGTGAAAAGTATTTCAAGGATGGATTGGCCTAAAAAAAAAAAAAAAAAAAAACCAGAGGATTAAACAGAAGGTTAGCTATTATCATGATATTATTATCATGAGACACACTGGGCTGGAAGAAGCACAAGCTGGAATCAAGATTGCTGGGAGAAATATCAATAACCTCAGATATGCAGATGACACCACCCTTATGGCAGAAAGTGAAAAGGAACTCAAAAGCCTCTTGATGAAAGTGAAAGAGGAGAGTGAAAAAGTTGGCTTAAAGCTCAACATTCAGAAAACTAAGATCATGGCAGCCGGTCCCATCACTTCATGGGAAATAGATGGGGAAACAGTGCCAGACTTTACTTTTTTGGGCTCCAAAATCACTGTAGATGGTGATTGCAGCCATGAAATTAAAAGATGCTTACTCCTTGGAAGGAAAGTTATGACCAACCTAGATAGTATATTGAAAAGCAGAGACATTACTTTGCCAATAAAGGTCCGTCTAGTCAAGGCTATGGTTTTTCCAGTGGTCATGTATGGATGTGAGAGTTGGACTGTGAAGAAACCTGAGCACCAAAGAATTGATGCTTTTGAACTGTGGTGTTGGCGAAGACTCTTGGGAGTCCCTTGGACTGCAAGAAGATCCAACCAGTCCATTCTAAAGGAGATCAGTCCTGGGTGTTCTTTGGAAGGACTGATGCTAAAGCTGGAACTCCAATACTTTGGGGCCACCTCATGTGAAGAGTTGACTCATTGGAAAAAACTCTGATGCTGGGAGGGATTGGGGGCAAGAGGAGAAGGGGACGACAGAGGATGAGATGGCTGGATGGCATCACCGACTCGATGGATGTGAGTTTGAGTGAACTCCGGAAGTTGGTGATGGACAGGGAGGCCTGGCGTGCTGTGATTCATAGGGTTGCAAAGAGTCGGACATGACTGAGCGACTGAACTGAACCGAACTAGCTATTATTTAGGCAATTGGGTTGATGTTATTGATCTTGTCTTTGGCAGACAAGGACAGATTGCCATGCATTTAATACTACATGGGAAATTTCCTGGTCTTCAAAGAAGTTCAAGAGAAAGATAGGAAATTGTTTGATGGAGACTTAGGGCCTAAGAGCAGAAAATACTTTTTGTCTTAAAAAGTGAGTTGTATTCAGGTATCTTCTCCAAAAGGCAGAGAAGATACTTAGAACAAGCCCTGGGGAGGTGGAATAGGATCAGTTAAGATCACAAATGAAAGAGCTAACCTTGGAAGATAGAAGGCACTTACTTCTCCTGTTAAAGTTTGAAGGGGGGAGGGGAAGGGATGGCTAGATATAAAAAGTATGAGAGCAGAGGGAAAGTTTTTTTTGAAGGATTATCTTGTCAAATTAACTATTAGATGAAGGTATTTGGAGTAAGGATTAAAGATTTGCAGATAGTACTCAAAATGGTGAATAACTGCTTTCCCAAAAAAAAAGGGGGGGGGAGGATTTGGGGTAAGTTAGAGTTAAAAATAGAATTCTGGACAGATTGTGGCTTCATTCAAAAGAAAAGTATTTGTTTTTAATAATGCCTAGCTGCATCTGATTCTCCCTAGGCAGCCTAAGATTTGGACTGGAGAAAAGAGATGGTTAGATTGCTCCAGAGATGGGATAATCAGGATATTGTGAAAAGACAAAAAGACTGAAGAATTATTATTAAACTAGAGAAAGAAGTCTTTGGGACAATTTGAATGAAACTGCAAGTACTGGGATCTCAAAGTAAAGATTAAGTCAGGATGTTTTCTGGTGTAGGTTTACCTCTGTCAAAATTTACATCAGTTCTTAGTCAAATGATTTGATCTCAAAACCTTCAACTCTAAATATTTGTTTTCTGTAATCACAGACCAAAGAAAATGGAAAAATACCAAGCTCAAAATGACATCAATAGTTCAAAACTTTTGCTATTCTATATAAATGGTTGATGTAGAGTAATGATTCCAAAGGAATTCCATTACATAGATATTCATGACAGGGATACAAAGCTTAATGAAATTAAAATGAAACTTTATTAAAAAGTACAGAGTCTAAATCCTACTTCCCACTACCCCAAATACAAAAGCTATAGTTAGTCTTGGTTCAAAATACAAAATGGTACTTGAATTTTATTTTTCCATAGTAGATAATTCTTTTGGAGAGGAAGAAAAATGTAAGATAAAATTATCTTTAAAATATTCAACTTTTTTCAGTCTTTAATGTAGCCAAAATCCAGCTGGAAATATTACTTTCTAGTCTCAGCCATTCCTTTATGCTCACAGTTCAATGCTATTTATAAATTAATTGCACCAAGTAGGTTCGTTATTATCTATCTTTTGTTGAGTGAGGAAAAAAATCCCTTACTTTACTTCTTAATTATTTCACATTCTCATGAAATGTCTTATACCATCATCATAAATTACAAATAGAAAAATAGTGTCCATTTTTCTTTTTTCCCCTTCAAAAACTAACATTTCAGGGTTTTGATTTGTGACTTATGCTACTGCTGTGAGGACTGATGTTCATTCTTGAGTAAAGGCAGAATAAATGTTGGGTTTTAAAATATGCATCTGTATTAATTTAATCCTAAACATGCACATGAAGTCTTCTAGATCAAAGATAAAGGTTATCATTATTCGCATAAAAATAATGATGTCTGTGGCCATACCACCCTGAACGTGCCTCATCTCATCTGATTTCTGAAGCTAAGCAGGGTTGGGCCTGTTTACTATGTGGATGGAAACATAATGATTGTGTGATCCTCCACACTCTAATTTATATTCATGGACAATGAGAGAAAAGTTAGATATAATGTCTTATAAATGCAGATTATAAAATTTGAGTCATAGGAGAGAAACAGAGAAAAATGTATTTTCTCTGTTTATATACAGGAGAAAGGGGCAACTGCCTCCTCCTACCCTCCCAAAAGGGGAAAAAATTTTTTTTTGCTTCTTGGAGATGGATGAAAAGGATTCTGTATTCTCACTGTAGTCTTTTGGAATGTAAATACATGTTTCCAAAGGCCAGATAAGATCCAGTGTCCCTGGATTTTATGACTAAAGATGTCTCCAAGGTTCTAGGACTCATTTTCCCTTGAAATGTAAATATGTACCCCGAGAATTAGATCAGTATCTCTGGAGTTCTCTCAGTTTCTGTAGTTTTCAACCAATTCCCAAGTCTTACTTTTAGTTAGCTATCCCATTTTAGCAAAATTCACTCAAAAGGCCCCAGCTCTTTGGAAACTCAAACATATTTTCTTTTTCCACACACTAGATAAACTGTTTCTTGGAAAAAGTCACAAAAAGATATTGGGAATCATCAGTGGAGCAAGGGGGGAAATTCACTAATGGGCAGTGTACAGACTGAATACAGATGTCAGTATTCAGTTAGGGGGGATGGAGGGCCACATAACTACCTGATGTGTGATAAGCTTGGATTCTCACCTCAGCAGAGTTGGGGACAGACCATAGCCCAAAGTCCTGACATGAAAGTGGTCTCATAAGCTGATTCATAGTACAGAAGCAGATTTTAAGAAAATGTACAAAGTTGAAATATTACCAAAAAACAAAGAAGAGACATGGTATAAGGAGTTGGTTCATTCTGTTACAAAATGTCTAACATACTTAGATGTGGGTCATTATTTAGTCACTCAGTACTTGTGGACCTTTTCATATTGAAGATCCATGACTCTCTTCAGTCCTATAGCAGAAATTTTTCTTGAATTATTTCTTTGGAAATTTCTTTCCTTCCATATTTGCCATTCCCACTTTTTTAAATTTTCACTAATTTGTTACTAGTCTTGTTGCATTTGTCTTTTGCTGCTGCTTGTATTTCATCTATTCTTTTTGCTTTCTTATTCTGTGTGATGAAAGATTTTCTTTACTATTTCTCCTGTCTTTAAAAAAAGTTTACAAATATATATTTAAGGTACAAAACCTCATATTATTCTATTTGTCATAGATTTTTATTTGAATTTTATGAATGTAATGTATTCACACATATATGAGGATATTATGGAATACTTAAACTTCTTATTATTTTTAAATATTGTTTATGTTTCCTCCAAAATAAATATTTCTCCTTTTCCTCTCTGCCTTTTCTTTGATAACAAAGTATATATTTTTTTAAATGTCATATGACCCTTGGTCGTTTGCCATATTTGACAATGAGAAGTGTGATTGGGAGCTCTGGAAAGTCGTTGAGGATTACTAACAACTTCAGTTTGGAGTGAATGGTACAGAGCCAGGAGTTCTGATGGTGTATCTACTGCTGCTGCTAAGTCGCTTAAGTCGTGTCCGACTCTGTGCGACCCCATAGACGGCAGCCCACCAGGCTCCGCTGTCCATGGGATTCTCCAGGCAAGAACACTGGAGTGGGTGGCCATTTCCTGCTCCAATGCATGAAAGTGAAAAGTCAGAGTGAAGTCGCTCAGTCGTGTCTGACTCCTAGTGACCCCATGGACTGCAGCCCACCAGGCTCCTCTGTCCATGGGATTTTCCAGGCAAGAATACTGAAGGGGTAGGCATTCTCTTCTCCAGGGGATCTTCCCGACCCAGGGATTGAACTCAGGTCTCCTGCATTGCAGGCAGGTTTTTTACTATCTGAGCCACTAGGGAAGCCCCATTACTGGAGGAAAGCGGCTTCCTCACAGACTCCAGTTAGTTAAATTTGTGATGCTCTAGCCCTCACTCTTTGTTTGTTTGTTTTCATTTTCTGCTCTTTGGGATCCAAATTTCACTCTCCAATTGCAGCTCCCACATAGAGTGTTTTAGGTGGAGGTTCCCTCCTCTGCTTCAACGGCTAACACCTTTTCCTCTGTTTTCTCTCCTCTCTGTCTTTGTAAGCTCATCTGCTGAATCCACCTTTCCTGTCATTCATAGTGCTATGTTTGTGTACCATGTTTATTCCTTTTCTACTATACTGTGTATTGTTTATAAGTTCTGGATGGAAATATATGCACTTGGTCTCACATTAGGTACTAGAGTCAATGTCTAGGCTCTGTAGATAAACTTCAATGAGGTTCTTTGTGAGAGAGTTCAGTGAGGAGGGAGCGGAAATAAGAAGAAGGGAAAATGCATGTCATCTTAGCCTGAAAACAAATTTTGTCTGTTCTGAAGAAACAAGCAGCGATAACAATGACAAAACCAAACAAGCAGTAAATGGGATGGAACCAAATATAAAATTACTGATTTTAGTTAACAGTATAATCTTACAGATCATGTCTGTCCCTTGGAAAACAGTTTCTTTGGGTGTCACAGTTGGGTTTCTGTGATTAGCTGATTTACTTTCTTGTTTGGTATACCAACAATTCTTTGGATATATAAGCCACAAGTGTTTTTCTTGATAATTTTATTAGATCAGGAGGAATGAAGCACAGTAAGCAGAACTAGGTTTATTCAACATTTTAAAGGACCTACTTTTAAGTGCCTTTAAGAAATTATTGGATTAGGGTGGTGCTCATATATGGCCTCAGGAAAAAATCTGATCATTACTGGCTTAAAGGCACAGTAGATGGTATATTGAGGCATTCTGAGTGCCAACAGTAAATGATTTGATCCATGGTAAATGAGTACGTACTTGAATTTATGATTGGAATTACAAAATAACAAAACTTGAAGTAGAAAGTACTTCATAACTATATTTCAAACTCATTGAAATGATATAATTAAAACAAAGTAGAAATAATTATCTAATTGCTCATATTAAATAGAATGATGTACTTTGGAAACTAAGTAATATTTTGGACTCCATATAAAAGGTTTATATATAAAAATCATATAGTTTTAAAATCATAATAATTATTATGAAAAACAATTATGAGAAAGTTCAGTGAATGTTAAAATAACAAGTATGCATGTAATTTTAAAATTCATACTTCTCAAAAACTTACCATGAATAATAGCCCTGCCATGGTCCCCACCATTCAGTATCATTTTCCTGGGGCAACTAATGAGATGATACAGGTGAAGCTAAAATAAAAAATTTAATCTTAAAACACATATCAGATCAGATCAGATCAGATCAGTCGCTCAGTCGTGTCCAACTCTTTGCGACCCCATGAAGCGCAGCACGCCAGGCCTCCCTGTCCATCACCAACTCCCAGAGTTCACTGAGACTCATGTCCATCGAGTCAGTGATGCCATCCAGCCATCTCATCCTCTGTCATCCCCTTCTCCTCCTGCCCCCAATCCCTCCCAGCATCAGAGTCTTTTCCAATGAGTCAACTCTTCGCGTGAGGTGGCCAAAGAACTGGATTTTCAGCTTTAGCATCATTTCGTCCAAAGAAATCCCAGGGCTGATCTCCTTCAGAATGGACTGGTTGGATCTCCTTGCAGTCCAGGGGACTCTCAAGAGTTTTCTCCAACACCATAGTTCAAAAGCATCAATTCTTCGGTGCTCAGCCTTCTTCACAGTCCAACTCTCACATCCATACATGACCACAGGAAAAACCATAGCCTTGACTAGACGAAACTTTGTTGGCAAAGTAATGTCTCTGCTTTTGAATATGCTATCTAGGTTGGTCATAACTTTCATTCCAAGGAGTAAGCGTCTTTTAATTTTATGGCTGCAGTTACCATCTGCAGTGATTTTGGAGCCCAGAAAAATAAAGTCTGACACTGTTTCCACTGTTTCTCCATCTATTTCCCATATTCTTAAAATATAATTCACATACCACAGAGTTCACTAGTTTAAACTGTATAATTTAGGAGTTGTAGTTTATTCTCAAATCTATCACAAAATTAAACCATCACAATTATCTAATTCTGGGACATTTTCATCACCCATCCCCCGAATCCCAAACCCATTAAGCAGTTACCTCCCTCTCCCACCAGCCCCTGGCAGCTGCTAATATACCTGTTCTAGACCTTTCAGATACACGGAAGCATGCATTATGTAATCTTTTGTGTCTGGCTTCTTTAGCTTAGAATGTTTTCAAGGTTCATCCATGTTGTAACCTGTAACAGTACTTCATTCTCTTTTAGAGCCACATAACATTCTGCAGTGTGAATATACCATACTTTGTTTACTTGTTCAACAGTTGATGGAATTTGGGTTGTTTCTACTTTTTGGCTATTATGAATAATGCTGCTGTGAATACTTACGTTCAAGTTTCTGTGTGGGAAAATATTTTCAGTTCTCTTGGGAATGGTATAACTGGGTCATAGGGAAATCCATGTTTAACTTTTTAAAGAATCACCTAAGTGCTTTTCACAATGACTGTACCATATTGCATTCCTGTCAGCAGTGTACATGAGTCGTTATTTCTCCACATCATTGCTAATGCATGGCATTTTCTGTTTTGATTTTAGTCATATTGGTGGATTTAAAGTGGAATCTTATAATTTTGCTTCCTGTATCTATAATGACAATGAACATTTTTTTTTGGTACATGCTCATTGGCTATTTCTAGATCTTCTTTAAAGCAATCGCTATTCAATTAATTTGCTTATTTAAAAAATTATTTGTCCGGTTGTTGGGTTATAAGAAATGTATGTATACTATATGCTAGGCCCACATTGTAATATGATATATAGGCATTTTCTTTCATTTTGTGGCTTTTGGTTTGACTTAATAGTTTCTTTTGATTCACAAAAGTTTTGAAATTCATTTTGTTTTATTTTTTGGTCATTTGTGCTGTAGGTGTCATTTTAAGAAACTATTGCCTAAGCTAAATTCACAAAGATTTCATATCTATGCTTTCTTCTAAGCGTTTAGAATGTGTAAGAAGCATTCTTGTAGTTAGATTGTTGATCCTTTTTGAGTTAATTTTTTACATGTGATGTGTCAGAGGTATACCACTTTATTCTTTTGGCTATATCATTGTCCTCACACCATTTGTTAAAAAGATTATTTTTTCTCATTTAATTTTTTTGTCCTCTTTGTCAGAAATTGAGTCTATAGTAATTTTAGAGTCATTGATAAAAGGTTCTAGACTCTAGTGTAAAGCTTCAGAAATCCCATACCACTTTTATATTCTTTAATAGTCAGTAATCTTTAGTCTTCCAGAAACTTCTAAAATCTATATTAACATTAAATGTTTTGAAATTTTACCATCAATGCTTTGGTGCAAGGAATTTTATACTCCTTATGGTAGGCCTTTATTCTGACATTCAAGCATGTGGTAGTTTTATCTGCAAATCTTTGACACATCCAAGAGAGAGGTGGGGTCTCTGTTTCCTCTAGTTGAATCTGGACTTGATTTAGTCACTTGTTTATAACCAATGGATGGATTGGAAATGATGCTGTGTGACCTTCCAAGGCTGTGTTGCAAAAGGTGATGCATCTTCTGTACTGCATGCTGAAGCACTCAGACTGGTTGGCTTGAGCCACTCCATAGGAAATCCCAGTACCATGTAACCTCTGTTCTGTGTGGGAGGCCAAACCACATGGAGAGGCCAGAAGTAGTTCATATGGATTCAGCTGAAGTCCCAGCTGAGGTCTTGGCTGTAAGCCACATCAGTCACCGGATATATCCATGAAAATGGCTCCAAATGATTCCAGGACCCCCTCATTCAATCACCGCAAGCTGTCAAGTGTTCCCCGGGTGAGGGTCTAGAAACTGTGGAACAGAGATAAGACATTCTCACAGCTTTCTGTCCAAATTTATAATCCTTAATGCCATAAACATGATTAAATGATAAAGTAGCTAAATTCTAGGGTATCTTTTTGGCAATAGTAACCAAAACACAAGCCTTCCACTTCTGGAGAATAAAAGTTTCTTGCCTTTTTCTCTCCTTCTGAAACTAATTTTGGTTGGATGTTGCTCCACCTAAAATGATGCTCTAATTTTCTTACCATTTTTTTTTTCCCCATTATATGTTGCTTTGTCTTTTCTTTTTGGTGGTGGCTGTTCTTTCCTGTGTGTGTGTGTGTGTGTAGGGGGAATATTTTCCTTACACTTTCCAAACTTTTGTTGAATTTTCAAAGTATCTGCTATTCTGTCATTAATTTGCAAATACCTTTTATTCCTGTTCTCTGCTGCCTATTTACTATATCCCGTGTTTTTCTTTTTTTTTTTTTTTTTTTTGCATTCATATACTATTTTACATTCCTACTCTGAGAATACTAATTATGGAGTTTTAAAATTCTCTCTGGGTTCTTCAGTTCCTTTTCTTCACTTGTTTCAGTTCAGTCACTCAATCGTGTCCGACTCTTTGCAACCCCATGGATCACAGCACGCCAGGCCTCCCTGTCTATCACCAACTCCCGGAGTTCACTCAAACTCATGTCCTCAAGTCAGTGATGCCATCCAGCCATCTCATCCTCTGTCGTCCCCTTCTCCTCCTGCCCCCAATCCCTCCCAGCATCAGAGTCTTTTCCAATGAGTCAACTCTTCACATGAAGTGGCCAAAGTATTGGAGTTTCAGCTTTAGCATCAGTTTGATCCTTTTTTTCATGTGTGTTGAAAGTAGTCTTCAAATTCCTGGTGATCCTTAGCCATCTGTTTATATTTAGTGAATCTGAAGCTACATTTGCGTTATTAATGTTTGCTGACTTTTGAACTTATTATATAATCTTGCTATTCAGGTACTATCTAATCCTAATATTCATATGTTATGTTTTCTGAGGCCATCTCATCTTCCTAGAAAAGAAGCTATGATCCCCTGCCTGTAGAAGAGGTTCAGGAAGTATCTACTTTGCTGGAGCCCTAAGAGTTTCACCATTCAATTAGTTCTCCTAATTTTAAACTCAGACCTCCTGCTATTCTCCTATTTCTCCTACATTAGTATAGAAAATGTCTGATTCACTTTCTCTGAACAATGAAACTTTAAGCTCTTTTAGGGTCATTGATGGAGAAGGCAATGGCACCCCACTCCAGTACTCTTGCCTGGAAAATCCCATGGATGGAGGAGCCTGGTGGGCTCCAGTCCATGGGGTCGCTAAGAGTCGGGCACGACTAAGTGACTTCACTTTCACTTTTCACTTTCATGCATTGGAGAAGGAAATGGCAACCCACTCCAGTATTCTTGCCTGGAGAATCCCAGGGACAGAGGAGCCTAGTGGGCTGCCCTCTATGGGGTCGCACAGAGTTGGACACGACTGAGGCGACTTAGCAGCAGCAGAGTCATTGAAGGCAGGTAGTCATTTGAGGACCAGATCTGAAGACTATATTCATATGAACTTTCAATAAATTCCTTTGTATCTACTCCATATCTCACATTACCTTTTTTTCAATATTTTGCACTCCTAAACTCTGAAAAAGTTTTACTTTTCATCAGGACATATCTCTAAAAGTGCCTGGTTTTCTCTTTCTCTACTCTAAAATGTCAGTTTCTGACTCAAGTGTATGCTTTCAGTCTTCCAAAATAGGTTGAAATTTCTCATCTCTGCTTCCTTTTCTTTCCTCTTTGTGATTGCTGTGTTTATACACACACACACACACATTTTATATTTTTAAGCTTATTCTACTAGAGTTTGAGAAGAAATCGTTTTAGCCATGTTTCGTTGCTGTTGTTCAGTCGCTAAGTTATGTCCAACTCTGCGACCACATAGACTGCAGCATGCAGGCTTCCCTGTCCTTCAGTGTACTTCGCTATCTCCCTGAGTTTGCTTAAACTTGGGTCCATTGAGTCAGTGATGCAATGTAATCATCTCATCCTCTTCTTCTCTTGCCTTCAATCTTTCCCAGTATCAGGATCTTTTCTCATGACTCAGCTCTTTGTGTCAGGTGGCCAAGGTATTGGAGCTTCAGCATCAGTCCTTCCAATGAACATTCAGGGTTGATTTCCTTTAGGATTGACTGGTCTGATCTCCTTGCAGTCCAAGGGACTCACAAGAGTCTTCTCCAGCACCACAATTCAGAAGCATAAGTTCTTTTGCACTCAGCCTTTCTTTTTGTGATTGCTGTGTTTATACATACACACATACACACATACACACACAAACACATACATACATACACACACACAACTCTCACATCTGCGCATGACTACTGGAAAAACATAGCTTTGACTAGATGGACCTTTGTCGACAAAGTGATGTCTCTGCTTTTATAATACACTGTGTAGGTTTGTCATAGCTTTCCTTCCAAGGAGCAAGAGTCTTCTAATTTCATGGTTGCAGTCACCATCAGCAGTGATTTTGGAGCCCAAGAAAATAAAATATGTCACTGTTCCCATTTTTCCCCTCCTATTTGCCATTAAGCGATGAGACCAGATGCTATTATCTTAGTTTTTTTGAATGTTGATTTTAAGCCAGCTTTTTCACTCTCCTCTTTTACCTTCATCAAGAGGTTCTTTAGTTTCTTTTTGCTTTCTGCCATTAGGGTGGTGCCACCTGCGTATCTGAGGTTATTGATATTTCTTCTGGCAATCTTGATTACAGCCTGTGTTTCATCCAGCCCAGCAGTGGCGCCCCACTCCAGTACTTTTGCCTGGAAAATCCCATGGATGGAGGAGCCTGGAAGGCTGCGGTCCATGGGGTCGCTGAGGGTCGGACACGATTGAGCAACTTCACTTTTACTTTTCACTTTCATGCATTGGAAAAGGAAATGGCAACCCGCTCCAGTGTTCTTGCCTGGAGAATCCCAGGGATGGGGGGAGCCTGGTGGGCTGCTGTCTATGGGGTCGCACAGAGTCAGACACGACTAAAGTGACTTAGCAGCAGCAGCATCAACTCTGCATATAAGTTAAATCAACTGGATGGCAGCGTACAGCCTTTTCTGACTCCTTTCCCAATTTTGAACCAGTTAGTTGTTCCATGTAATGTTCTAACTGTTGCTTCTTGACTCGCATACAGATTTCTCAGGAGACAGGCAAGATGACCACCCGGTCTGGTATTCCCATCTCTTGAAAAATTTTTCATAGTTTGTTGTGATCCAGACAGTCAAAGGCTTTAGTGTAGTCAATGAAGCAGATGTTTTTCTGGAATTCCCTGGCTTTCTCTATGATCCAATGGATATTGGCAACTTGATCTCTGGTTCCTTTGCCTTTTCTAAACCCAGCTTATACATCTGGAAGTTCTCAGTTCACATACTGTTGAATCCTAGCTTGAAGGATTTTGAGCATAACCTTACTAGCATGCAAAATGAGCAGAGCTGTACAGTAGTTTGTACATTTTTTGGCATTCCCTTCTTTGGGATTGAAATGAAAACTGAACTTTTCCATTCCCATCCATTTTCGTTCACTGATTCCTAAGATGTCAGTGTTCACTCTTGTCATCTCCTGCTTGACCATGTTCAATTTATTTTAATGTATGGACCTACATTCCAGGCTTCTGTGCAATATCATTCTTTACAGCATTGGACTTTAACCACCAGACACACCCACAACTAAGTGTCATTTCTGCTTTGGCCCAGCTGCTTCATTCTTTTTGGAGCTATTAGTAATTGCCCCCCTCTCTTTCCCAGTAGCATATTGGACATTTTCAGGCCTGAGGGGCTCATCTTCCAGCATCATATCTTTTTGCCTTTTTATATTGTTCATGGGGTTCTTGCAGCAAGAATACTGAAGTGCTTTTCCATTCCCTCCTCCAGTGGACCACATTTTGCCAGAACTCTTCACTATGACCATCCATCTTGGATGGCCCTGCACAGCATGGCTCATGGCTTCGTTGAGTTACACAAGTCCCTTTGCCAGGACAAGGCTGTGACCCATAAAGGGGTTATGTTTAAAACCATAAAATTTAAAGAAAATAAATTATTTATAGAACATATGTAACAGTAATAATGATTGTTTATTTTTCTGGGCTACAAAATCACTGCAGATGGTGATTGCAGCCATGAAATTAAAAGATGCTTACTCCTTGGAAGGAAAGTTATGATCTACCTAGACAGCATATTGAAAACCAGAGACATTACTTTGTCAACAAAGGCCTGTCTAGTCAAGGCTATGGTTTTTCCAGTGGTCATGTATGGATGTGGGAGTTGGACTATAAAGAAAGCTGAGCACCAAAGAATTGATGCTTTTGAACTGTGTTGTTGAAGACTGTTGAGAGTCCCTTGGACTGCAAGGAGATCCAACCAGTCCATCCTAAAGGAGACCAGTCCTGGGTGTTCATTGGAAGGACTGATGTTGAAGCTGAAACTCCAGTATTTTGGCCACCTGATGCGAAGAGCTGATTCATTTGGAAAGACCCTGATGCTGGGAAAGATTGAGGGCAGGAGAAGGGGATGACAGAGGATGAGATGGTTGGATGGCATCACTGACTCGAGGGATGTGAGTTTGAACTCCAGGAGTTGGTGATGGACAGGGAGGCCTGGCGTGCTGCAGTTCATGGGGTTGGGAAGAGTCGGACACAACTGAGTGACTGAACTGAACTGATAGTATTATAAATATGCTATACTTGATAGAACTTCTGTGATATCCAGAACTGTCCTGTACTATATATGAGTGCTTTTATTTTTCTTTGCACCATATTCTTTGGAAAAGTAGAGACATATGTACATTATATCACATTTCATGTTTTGAATCACGTTGTATTTCAGAATATGTGGAAATAGGTTTTAATTTTTTTTTTTTTTTCTTTTTAGAGAGGCTGGAATCTAGGAGTTGGTAAAGGAGGAACTGGTTAATCCTTTCAGTCACAATGCTTTGGGCCTGACTAGTAAATTAATTACAATATTTTCTGTCTATAGCACACTTGGGTAATTTATTTAAATCTACTCTCAGAGCTGACTTCCCAAGAGGATGCAAGTCAATTATGGTTCCAGCTCTTCCTGTCTCATTAGCTATTTGAATAATAATGTATTTGAATGACGGCCCAGGAGAATAGAAATAGGAACTGCTTGTCTTAGTCCCAAATGAGCTGCTTAGTCAGATAATCCTAAGTGTCCATTATTAGTTCAAGCTGTGCCTTATGACTGATTCTGGAATGTTCTACTCACTTCCAGAAAAACTTGTGGGATGTATAGTTTTATTCACTTTTTAATATAGAAAGATTCAATTGTGCTAGACATCTGTAACTAGGCAAATTATTTTTCGCATCTCTAAAATTGCTTCTAAATCAAGAGATCCAAGTTTTGGTATCAGATTTGCTTATTTTTCACTTATAAAGAATGTTTAGCATTGTGTTCTGAAAGAGTTGAGTTGTTAAGATTTTTTAAATGACTGTTTCATTGTAACCAAAAATGACACCCAGTGCAAAGTTACTATTTCACCTTCATGGTCAGTCATCCTTTACACAGAATGGAGATAAGATGCAGACCAATCTATAAAATTCCACAAATGATTATAACTTTGGTCATTATTTAAATAAGTTGTTTAAGAGCAATTCTTTTATGAACTATTTTTCAAATGCTGAAAAAAATAAGGGCAAAATATTATACAATATGATTGAATTAAGAATATGTAAAGGAAAAACATAAGTCATGCAATATAACAATGAGCAGCAGTCCCAGAAAAAAAAAAGATTGTTGTTTTATAAGCTTTATTTTTAAATGTCTGTTATATGTGACACTAATAAAATCAATTGGCCTTTAAGTTAATGTTTAATAACACCCTAGAGACACTCAGATAAAAGGTCAAAACCCAGCACTATTTCTCAGACCTGAAGGAAAAGGTATTTGCTATGTGATTAGTGCTTCATTTCGATAGTACATTACACTGATCTGGAGTGTCATTCCTTACTTTCAGTAACAGCACATCTCTCATCCAGTGAAATACTGATCCTCACTATTTGGAACATTAATGTTTTTCTTAGAAACATAATTTACAGGTAACATGATCAGGATAGCTTGCTAATTCTATCTAAATTTTGTATTATTATTAAATCCTTCCTAATGTATACTAATACAAAATCTTCCCTTACATAGAAAATAATATTAGAAAGGCCTGGATTTCCCAAAAGGATTTCTGCTTGCTTTTTGTCCACAGAGTTCATGCATGTTTTATATATGTTATGTACATTTTCTTACACAGTATCTCATATTGACTATGTATTAGATTTTACAACTTGATAGATTACTCCATGAATGTGAAATGACTACATTACAGGTGAAGCAACTGTTTATATTGGCTTGTGTGTTGATAGGAGAGGAATACTGTATAAGTAATTACCTGTAATGATCAACATTGATCAGCAAAGGAATAAGGAATTTAACATGGGTTTTCACATATTCAGTGACCAAATGAGAACTTAACTTCAATTAACACATCCCATCTTAGACATAAAGATCCCAGGTAAAATGGAGATAAGGTTACTTTATAAAAGGATTAGCATCATCCTTCTATGATGAAATACATTTTACTCACCTTCCTGGTTGCCTGTCCTTGGGAATAGTGTTGGGTTTGCCAAACAGTTCATTTAGGTTTTTCTGTGACATCTTATGGAAAAACCCAAATGAATGTTTTGGCCAACCCACTATTTATAAGCAGATTGTACTTACTACAATTATTAAAAATAAAGAAACTTTCCTTATAAATCTTTTAAGTAGATCCCTAATAGTAAACATCCCAGCATAACAGATAGCCCTCCTCCTCCAATCTGTTCCTTTCATAGTTTGAAAACAAAGATCTTTGTCTATGAAATTGGATGTTTTCTCCTGTTAATTTAAGGATATAACTATTTTCATAAATAAAGTTTCCATATGTATTATTCCTAGACTTCTGCTCACTTGAGCACTCTGAAAGTGTGATGTATAGTCTTCAAAATATAATGACAAATCTTCTCAATTGGACTGGACAGTTGCTATGAACTGTACCTGAAAAATTCTTATGCTAAAGCCCTAACACTGAATATGACTATATTAAAGACTCAGTCTTTAGGACATAATTAAGGTTAAATGAGCTCATTAGAGGGACTTCTCCAGTGGCTCAGCAGTAAAGGATCCACCTGCAATGTTGGAGACTGAGGTTTGATCCCTGGGTGGGGAAGATCCCCTGGAGGAGGGCATGGTAATCCACTCCAGGATTCTTGCCTGGAAAATCCCAGAGACAGAGGAGCCTGGCAGGCTACAGTCCATAAGGTTGCAAAGAGTCAGACATGACTGAAGCAACTGAGCACCCACGCTGAGGTCATAAGAGTGGGGCCCTTATCCAATAGGACAGTGGCCTTAGAAGGTGGCTCTCTGCAAACCAGAAAGACCTCTCTCATAAGAAGCTGAACACCTTGATCTTGGCTTTCCAGCCTCTCTGTGAGAAAATAAGTATCTGTTTTAACTACACAATCCGTATTTTGTTTAGGTAGCCTAAGCTGACTAATACAGCAGTTTATAATTAATGTGCTGATAGCAGGTCTGCTGGCATGTTGAACAAACTGCACCACACATTTTAAAAGAAACTGATTACTTATGGATTTAATTGGACAATAGTCTCAGACAAAAATCAAAACTTTTTCTTGGAATTATAGAACCAAAAAATCTTCTATAATGTCATGGCTATATTTAATAAAGGCTGTAAAATACTACATTTACTATATGTTTGTCTACAGGAATCTTGTAGTACTTGTAACAGTGGTTACAAATCCTTAAGTTTGACTATATATAATAATACTAAAGAGATCGCCTATTTATTGAGCATTTATTATGTTACAAGAGATGTAGTTATATTACATCATTTAAACTTCACAGTATAGGGTAGATACTGTTACTTTTCCCATTTCACAGATGATGAAATTGACCACAGGCATGTAAATAATGAGAACACAGGGGTTTCATTGGATGGTGTTAATGCTTCATTAAACCATGGTACCCAATGCTGCACTTTCACCACACACACACACACACACACACTTGCCATATGGGATATGTGTCTATGGGACAAGGCACCCCTGAAAAATGCTGGCTGTATTATGCCACTTTTCTTTCTCTTTTTGTAGATGTTTTTTTAGAAAATTTTTCTTTCATCAACACACTTCTTCAGAGAAAAAAAGAGTTTACCAAGATAAGAGCTCTTCCATTTATAATCACTTTTCAGTCTTGTATCCTTGAGCTTACTCAGAATTAGTTTGATTGAGCTCTTGTCATCTCTTGGAAAAGACTAAACATTTTTTACATGTTGAATCCGTCTAATGTATTCCTGACAGTATCCATAATTTCAGTTTTGAAAGTACTTTATTCTTATCCTTGCTGCTGCTGCTGCTAAGTCTCTTCAGTCATGTCCGACTCTGTGCGACCCCATAGACGGCAGCCCACTAGGCTCCTCTGTCCCTGGGATTCTCCAGGCAAGAATATTGGAGTGGGTTGCCGTTTCCTTCTCCAATGCATGAAAATGAAAAGTGAAAGTGAAATCGCTCAGTCGTGCCCAACTCTTAGCGACCCCATGGACTGCAGCCTACCAGGCTCCTCCATCCATGGGATTTTCCAAGCAAGAGTACTGGAGTGGGTTGCCATTGGCCTTCTCCGATTCTTATCCCTACATATAAAGAAAAAAAAATGCGCCCACTCTATCCCAAAAACAACAAAAAAACAGGGAGAGATCCATCTGCCTCTCCCTACTTAAAGAAATATACAGAAAGAATCATATATTTTTTAACCTCAGCTTCTATCTTTCTCCATTGATCCAGGCCCAAAGAAAGTTTCTAAAAACTGATGGAAGCCACCAAAAGGTACACCAATGATGTATACAAATGTTTATTGGGATAACTTCCTATCTATCCAGCTTTCCCTAGACCATCAAAATGAAGGGATGGAAATGGCTCATGCGCTTAGAAAATTTCCCCATGGACCTGACAAAAAGGAAAGAGGGTCAACTTGTTAATAATATATTAGCAAGAAGCAAAGGTTGAAATGGTAGCACCTTCCTGTGCTTCTTGCCATAAATGTCTAATGTTTACTGGGAGGACCAATACCACCTAGTCCTTTTGTAGCCAGATATCAGTTTCTTCAGCAAAACAGGCTGTTACATTTCTAAAAGTTTAATATTTAGGTGTGTCACAAAACTGGCATTAAACAAATAAAAGCTTGTCATGTAACTAAACAGATGTATGATGTCTGATAATAAAACATCTACATCAAGGGAATGACTTTTCCTGTGAGAAATAACCTGTGATAGTTAAGGCTGGTTATTATAAGGACTTGTGGAAAGCATTCCTTGAGAGGATAGGAAATCCATTTAGAGATTTAGAGCAGTAGCTGTGTGGACAGGTGAGTCAGAGGAGGCTCCCAATTTCCTTACTTGAAGTGTGTATTTTATCCATTTACCTAACCCGTGGCCATAATCATTGTCACTATCAGAAAACAATTTATTCAAAAAACTTGAAGAAAAATTAAATATGGAAAATCAAACTAAATTAACAAATGGAAAGCAGATAGTACCAAGTGACTAAAACTGAAATACAAATAATAAAAGTACTTAAATAAGCAATAGGGCTTCCCTGATGGTTCAGATAGAAAAGACTCTGCCTGCAGTGTGGGAGACCTGGGTTTGATCCCTGGGTTGGAAAGATCTCCTGAAAAGGGAATGGCAATCTACTCCAGTATTCTTGCCTGGAGAATTCCATGGACAGAGGAGTCTGGCAGGATACAGCCCATGGGGTCACAAAGAGTCAGACATGACTGAGCAACTAACACGCAAAGAAATAATATGTGCTTTAAAAATAAAAGAAATCAGAAAAATTAATTTGTAAAGATAGAGATACATTAATGCAGTATAAATAATGTTGGAAGATAAACATTTATCGTGTATAAAAACGTACATGAAACATCTCATAAAAAGTTATAAACATACAAATATTTTGGATTGTAGAGTGAGAGTAAAAAGACCTAAAGATATTGAGTGTAGTTTACAATACAGAAATTAGGAGAATGAAGACAGTCAAGAAAAACATGGACTATAAGTCCATGGAATTCTCCAGGCCAGAATACTGGAGTGGGTAGCCTTTCCCTTCTCCAGGGGATCTTCCCAACCCAGGGATTGAACACAGGTCTCCTGCATTGCAGGCAGATTCTTTACCAGCTGAGCCACAAGGGAAGCCCAAGAATACTAGAATAGGTAGCCTATCCTTTCTCCAGGGGATTTTCACGACCCAGGGATCAAACCAGGGTATCCTGCATTGCAGGCAGATTCTTTATCAACTGAGCTACGAGAGAAGCCCTAACAATGATTAGACAATGAGATAATAATATTTAAAAGTTGTACAAAAACATCATAAATCAAGACAACGACTGAAAAGATACCAAGATATTGACCTAAATTCCAGCAAAGCATGAAGCTTTGCCAATGTTCTGATATGAATGGCATGAGTTTAATATGGCAGTCAAAAACTTATTCATAGCAGAAATTAATAAGCCTATGTTAAAAGAAACTAGCCTACACCTATCACAATACACTTACAAGTCTATATTTTAGAGATGAGCATTTTGGACTACACAGAAGACACTTTACGAACTTTTCTGCTAGGTGGAAGGAAAACATTTCCATTTTACTATAAAAACTGAAGTACATATATATGATTATTCATGTCAAAATAGGCTGTTAGGTTGGGCATGTTTCTTTGTGAATCTGCTTTGGAATCCAAGGATAATGTTTAAGAAACAAAATAATGAACTCTGAGTCAGACAGATGAGTGATTTTAAGAGATGGCCTTTTAAAGTCTGGTGTTGATACTGATGTGATACTCTTCTTCATGAAGAATAAATAGACTTGCTTGGTAATTTTTGAATCCCGTATTTAGCCTTCCTTTTGTTTGTAGTTCACTAGTGAAGGATGATGTGGCAAACTGCCCTGAGGTGGTCGTATAATAAAGCTGTGAGTCCTAGTGTCAGAAAAGACTCTTGAGAGTCCCTTGGACTGCAAGGAGATCCAACCAGTCCATTCTAAAGGAGATCAGCCCTGGGTATTCTTGGAAAGAATGATGCTAAAGCTGAAACTCCAGTACTTTGGCCACCTCATGCAAAGAGTTGACTCATTGGAAAAGACTCTGATGCTGGGAGGGATTGGGGGCAGGAGGAGAAGGGGACGACAGAGGATGAGATGGCTGGATGGCATCACCGACTCAATGGACGTGAGTTTGAGTGAACTCCAGGAGTTGGTGATGGACAGGGAGGCCTAGTGTGTTGTGGTTCATGGGGTCGCAAAGAGTTGGACACGACTGAGTGACTGAACTGAACTGAACTGAGTTCTAGTGATGCCTACATGAGATTGTCCATACAAAATACAGTTGAAACCAGAGGAGAGACAGGAAGGGGAATAGTGGGTTGAGGCACACGGGAAGCAGCTCTGGGCTCTTATGAAGGGCAACGGGTGAGAAGATACCTAAAAGATGAGATACGTAGATCTGGGTAGTGTCATTGGGAAACTTTAATATTGTCCTATAGAAGAAAAAGGTTGAGGATTAAGATACATATTTTACACCTTACGTGTCCCCTCAGAGACATCCATGAGGACAGAGTTTGGCTTTGGGTTCCTCCCTGTCTGTTCTTCCTTGTCTCAAGATAGCTGGGGGCATACTCTCTCCCTGCTCTTGGCTCAGCATCCTTGTACTATCCAACACCTCCTGATGCACCAAGAACCCATGCACAACCACCTTCTTAGCTCCCTTTAAAGCACTCTGTACTGAACCTTTTAGCTCCATTCAGATTGGCAATTTTATATTGAATCTGATGGCAGCTGAATCTGAAAAGAAAACAATTAGATTATACTAATTGTTACCCAAAGTATGAATAGCTGATAACCCCACACCCACTTCTAAATCCTTCGAGAAGAATTTACATTTTAAAATAAGACACTTTAACCTTAATAAATATTCAGTTGATGATAATTCAGTCACTATGAGAAAGTGAAAAAGGAAGACAATGGGACTGTGAGAAGCTTTGGGGCAGGAGGAGCATATTTAACGACTTTATAAGTCTCAAGATATAATTTGGAATTTGGGCATAAAGTGCATGACCATTCTGAAACACTGGTATTTGCTAATTAGTGCCTGATCACGTTTTCTGTGATTGCTTTCACTTTTGCATATATTAATTCATATAGTGTTTTGGGCACAAGATTTATCTTGGTTATTTCCTTGATGAAATTTCTGGTGTTTGTTGGCAGCACACATTTATAAGCATAATCCTTGTCATGCTCCAGTTTCTTTCCAGGCCATGGTAATTGAATTTCTGTTCATTAGAGTAGTGAATTTTTATTTCTGGTAGAACACGCTCTGTTTTGTTGAAAAGATACTATAAACAGAGGCAAAGTGAGCTCCGTAGGTAAAGTGAGCTCCGTAGGTAAAGTGAGCTCTGTAGGTAAAGTGAGCTCCGTAGGTAAAGTGAGCTCCGTAGGTAAAGCAATGACAAAAAATTAACAGAGCTGTCAGTGGAGTCAGAAGGAGGTTGCTTATATATCTTTCCTTAACTAAAGGTTATGACGTACAGGCATCTAATACACGTATTTATCCATCGACTTTTCCGTAAACTTGAACATCTCCCACTAAGCTAGGAAGAAACTGTGTAGGTAGCACAACTGTGATACGGAGCTTTGGATATTTTTCACTGATATTTCTCATTCTCCAAGTTTCTCTTGTGTCTCTAAAGCACAATCTAGAGTGTCAAGTGCAAGGAAAGGGAAAAAAATTGGAAAGTTGCCATTTTCTGAGTTTGAAATGCATCTAGGAAAAAGAATCCTCTGGAGGAAAAGTGAGACTGGGCAAAGATGATGGAAGTAGTCTGAGGAGAATCCCAGCAGCAGAGAGCTCTAGGCCCGAGGTAAACAGTACACATTTCCCACATGGCCCCTTCTTGTTCCTGTGAATGCATCCAAGAAATCACTGAAGACTAACCACTGACTCCTACAGACCTGGGCCTGGATTCTAATTCTGGTCCTTAGTCAAATGTGAATTTGGATGAGTAATTTCTAACTCTCTGTGCCTTGATTTCCAAGTATATAAAAATAGAATTAAATATGTCTACTCTGTTGATTTTACATGGTCTTTGAAAAAATCAAGTAGCACAGTAGATATAAAGTTTCTTTATGCTATTAACTTGTTTCAGGCCAATGTTGTCATTTCTTAATAGAATGTCTTTCATGAGACAAATATTAATAGCAATAATACTTAAATTAATAAATGTTCATACCTGACAATATGGTTTTCTATAGCAATAGCAACTGCCAACTCAAGCACAAATGATATATATAAGAATATTCATTTTAGTAATAAATTTAGTAATAATTCAATAAGTCATTGACTCAGTGACTTACTGAATCTCTTTCCTAGATTAATATAGAGCTATTCTGTTAATGTAATAGTGTGCTTGTACTAACAAGGAGTATTTTACAAATATAGTTTGTGAAAATAGTTTGCATAAAAGTATACGTTGTTGTTATGGACTGAATGTGTCTCCCCAAAATTCATATGTTGAAGACCTAACCCCCAACGTGGTAGTACTTGAAGATGGGGCCTTTGCGAGGTAATTAGGGTTGCTGCTGCTGCTGCTGCTAAGTTGCTTCAGTCGTGTCCGACTCTGTGGGACCCAGAGACGGCAGCCCACCAGACTCCCCCATCCCTGGGATTCTCCAAGCAAGAACACTGGGGTGGGTTACATTAACAGAATAGCTCTATATTAATCTATGAAATAGATTCAGTAAGTCATTGAGTCAATGACTTATTGAATTATTACTAAATTTATTACTAAATTTATGCATGAAAGTGAAAAGTGAAATTGAAGTTGCTCAGTCATGTCTGACTCCTAGCGAGCACATGGACTGCAGCCTAACAGGCTCCTCCGTCCATGGGATTTTCCAGGCAAGAGTACTGGAGTGGGGTGCCATTGCCTTCTCCGAATCAGGGTTAGAGAAGTTTATGAAGGTGGGGTCCTTATGGTGGAATTAGTGCCCTAATAAGAAGAGACATGAGAGAGCTTGCTCTCTCCCGCCATGGGTGTTGGAAGATGAGGTCATGAGGAGCTCACAGGGAGATGGTGGCTGCCTATAAATCAAGATAGGAGACCTCAGAACAAACCTGACTTGCAGGCATCTTAATCTTAGACTCTCCATCCACCAAACATGTGAGAAATAAATTTATATTGTTTAAGCCACCTAGTCGATGGTATTTTGTTATGGCATCCTGAGCTAGAATAGTTATATAAACCTACTTTGTTAAAAATCCTAATATGTGTATAAGGGAAGAAAATGGAAGAAGAGGCAGCAAATACTTAAGAGTAGCTAGCACTGAAATTTAAAATTCAGGGCTTCCCGCTTTTCACTATATAAATATGTACATTATATAACTATTTTCTAATGTTTTTGTGTTATCATTCTGATGTGAAAAAATAAAAAGATACTCTTATTTAAAAAGTAAATTGGAATTAAAATTTTAGGAGGAATGCTGTAGTTTAGGATCAAAAGGATTGATACTTTTCCTGATTATGTTAGTTTTTAAGCACATACCTTAGGCAAGCATTCAGCTTACTCAAACTTTCTAAACTTCAATCCCTTCATTTGTAAATTATGTATAGCAATATTTGCCTATGGAAATATTGGTAGTGTGTAAACAGATAAAACATAGAAAAACTTTCAGAAACCATAAAGACACTTTTCATATATACAGTACATCATAACTAACTTTGTCATTAAATATGTTAAGAAAACATATTTCTGGATAAGAAAAAATAAAAATATCTAGACATGGAACTTTGAGAATTAGTAATATACAAAGATGCTTTTTTTTTAAAGTTATTCAGTCATTTGAAAAGGAGTGAAAATTGAAACCGTTTCCATCAACAACCATATTTGGGAACAAAGAGCACTTTACTGCTCTGAGATGTCACATGTCTCCAGTGATACGGTTCTTATCTTTATTTATGGCAGTATTCAGTTATTCTCTGTCTGCTAAGCTTATCTTTCTCCTTTTGAACTTCTCTGCTTTTAAGTTTTTCAGTGTATATTTCAGAAAATAGAGCTAACATTGTTCGATCTGATCAGATGAGATTAGTCAAGATCAGTGGCTCTTCATCAGGTTCAGTAGGACCTATTGACAGAAAACAATACTCTGGATTTGCCAATGAAAAATAATATGCACATTAAAAAAGCCAAAAATCCCCAAGCCTGTTCTGTATATCTTGAATGGTGCTGAATTAATTTTAGCAGTGGTTATAGTAAGATACTAAGAACAAGTTAAGTTTGATGTTGAGCAGCTTCACTGTGTGTTTGACAGATAAATCACTCTGAAAAAAAGGGGTCCCATTTTCCTGTCACTTACCTTCATTTTATTGCAGGAGTTAGAAGGTTGATAAAACAAAGGTCATATATGGCACAAAATTGAAAAAAACAAACACCCAAACCTGACATTGCTTCCCTAGAGGAAAAGTTTTCTGCAGAATAATTGGCATCTGCAGCTAAAAATAAATCAGCCCTTGATATCATCATTTGCTCAACTACTAGATACATCACCTTGCTGGAAGACATATGGATACTCTGTCATAAGTATATAGTCATAGACATCCAAAACTATGGACTCATTAGCAGTTAATCAACTCTCTAATTCTCCAGCTCTGATCAACAGTTAATCTGCATTCTGTCTCCATAGATTGAACTAAGTCTAAATCTGTCATATATAAGGAATCATATAACATGTGGTTTTTGTGACTGGCTTCTTGCATTTAGCATAATGTTTTCAATGTTTGTCTATGTTGTTGCATGTATCAATAACTTCAGTTCTTTCTATTGTAAAGGAATACTTCATTGTATGAATGTACCGTATTTTGTTTATCAATTCATCAGTTGTTGGATATCTGGGTTGCTTATACTTTTTGGCTATTATGAATAATGCTGCTGTGACCATTTATGTTCCAATTTTTGTGTGGAAGCATGTTTTCTCTTGGGTGTACAAATAGGGGTGGAATAGCAGAGTTATATGGTACATGTGATGAAGGAAAGAGACAAAACATGAATTTCAGGGGATGGCCACATTTAAGTAGTTGATGGGAAGGTTAAATTGAAGAAGGGAGTAAAAGAGAGCTGTGTTCTGGAACTTAAGAAGAAACTATGTCAATGCTATAAATAGTTCATGCAGAGCAAGAATAGGGACATGGATACTTGGATACTAACTGTGGAGAAAAGCAGATCAAACATTGGTGACCTTGCAGAAAAGAGTTTTGGTAGACTGAGAAGAGTGGTACTGTACAAAAAGGTTTAAGGAGTAAGAGACAGGAAGGTGGCCAATGTAAAATGATGTTTAGCAATTTTGATTTTGAAAGGGAAGACTGTGGTAAGGCTATAGGTCAAAGTAGGAAAGTGTGTTTATAATTGGAGAAAAAAAGTCAGTACAAAGAAAAGAAACCCTAAGTGTGAGGGAATGGTTAATGGAGAAAAGTAGCAAGTGAGGTGATAGAGCATAAAACACAGAATATACAAGCATAGGCTGGAACTTCTGTGAGAAGGAAACACTTTTCTAAAAGAATTTGAGGTAGGGAATGAAGCTGCTTTAGGATAAATATTTATTTTAATTGCAAAAAAATGCATAGCTCATTAAATGATTATCATTTTTAACATTTATTGAGCACGTATTTTTTTTCAGAAACTCTGTTAGGTGCTTTGTGTATGGAATTTAATTCTCAAAGTGATTTTATGGCGTAACATTATTATTATTTTTTAAAGTCCTTACACTACAGTATATTTGATATATTACAATGTTCTTAAAGAAATATTTTACTACAATGAATTTCTATAACAATTAGAAATTAAGTATTTAAATTCATAATTATTATAATGATAATTAGACCTGTAGATCAGAAACTTAAGGTCATCTGTGCCAAGTAGCTAATAGACATTCAGATACAAGGGCAAAATTTCAAGGAATTGTTGGGGTAACATTATTCATCACAATTAACAGATGACAAAACTGAGGCTTAACATGTAGGATCAGGCAGAACAATGAAGGTGTGATTTAGACCCAGGCTTGTATAACTTTGCTTTTAACAAGTATCAGTTTTTCTATTATGTTAACCATAATCATTTCCATAAATTAGAAGAGGCTGTCAATTGTTGATGTTTGGAGTATGATCTATGTTTGACTAGATGTGTGACCTGTTTTGGAGAAGGAAATGGCAACCCACTCCATTGTTCTTGCCAGGAGAATTTCATGGATTGAGGAGCCTGGTAGGCTACAGTCCACAGGGTCACAAAGAGTCGGACATGACTGAGCGACTTTAAATTTTTTAATGACTAGGAATGTAAATCTAGAGGGGACATAAAATATGAAAGCCTAAGTTAAGCATTTGATTCCTAAATGTCTATTTTTATTGAACACAGGATTGACTATTGTTCACAAGCCAATAATTGGAGAGACAAGTGGCAGTAGAAAAAAAAAAAAAAAGGTGCTTTGATCAGGAAAATTGGTAACCTGGGATTAGGTAAACTCATGTCCAAGGACCAACTCCAAAGATTCTTCTCAACTACGGCAATTTTAAAAGGGAAAAAAAGAGTGCAGAGATGCAAGTGAATCCTCAAGGCAGGAAGTTGGGGTCTGTCTGCATCATTCTCTACTGAATACAGACAAGCTGACTCTGTCTTTAGACATTAAATTGACTATGTGATCTGCCTGTAGGGTTGCTAAGGGGGCTGTTGGTAGTAGAGAGATGCATGTCTTTTAATTGATAATTATTCATTCTTCTTTTTACCCAGGAAAAGAAGCAACATAACAGGCAAAGTGTGTGCTTTCAAGGGAACATAAGGCAAGAGTTAGTTTCAATTACTTAGTGACCTCATTCTTACAATTAGGTTCTTTTATGGTTAGAGGGGAATAGAAATGACCAAAAACGAAAGGGGCAAAAAATCTGCTTTCACTATCTTTATCAGAGCTCAGGAAAAAAATGATATGTAGGCTTCTTGAGATAGTGCCCCACTCTTGAATATATTTATTGTTGTTCAGTTGCTAAGTTGTGTCCAACTCTTTGCAACCCCGTGGACTGCAGCACACCAGGCTTCCCTGTCCTTCACTGTCTCCCAGAGTTTGCTCAAATTGATGTCTGTTCAGTCGGTGAAGCTATCCAATCATCTCATCTTCTGTCACCCCCGCCCCCTCTTGCCCTCAATCTTTTCCAGCATCAGGGTATTTTCCAGTCAGTAGGCTCTTCACATCACTGGCCAAAGTATTGGAGTTTCAGCTTCAGTATCAGTCCTTCCAATGAATATTCAGGGTTGGTTTCCTTTAGGATTGACTGGTTTGATCTCCTTGCTGTCTAGGGACTCACAAGAGTCTTCTCCAGTACCACAGTTTGAAAGCATCAGTTCTTCGATGCTCTGCCTTCTCTATGGCCCAGCTCTCACACCGTTCAAGGGTAAAGCTTGAATACATAGCTTTACGCTCGTCCAGTAGGGAGCAGCACACACCAGTATACACTGCCACTCACTGTCCCTGAGAACAGTGCAAGGAAGAATTCGGGAGAGTCCATTGCATAAATGTAGTGAAAAGCTGGACCTACTCCAATAGGGTCCTACCTTCAGAAAGCAGTTTGGGACGTACATAGATCACAGTTTCACTTCGTATTATGTTATATATTCATTAGTTAAAAGAGCTGTATTGTCAATTCTGTTTGAGTGTCATGAGGAAGCTTCTTAGAAACTGAACAGATTATAAATTAATCTCTAGATCAAATAAAGTTTAATTTAATATCAAATATAAATGAATCCTTAAAACTCAGAATCATAGGAATTTTTACAAAATCAATGCTTAGAAATTGATGAATTTTAGGTTTTCCAGCACCTAAAATTTTGGGGTATGAGTAAGAAAGTAATATCAATTATTACCTATATAAAAGTGAGCTTGATGCTGCTATAAGATGAAATTAATTTCTATATTTAAAAGGCCACTTAAATAGTTGGGTTTCTGTCTATGACATATCCTTTGTTTGCTATTAATTGGGTTCAAATCACTGCTATTTCATGAGATGCTCTGTTTTAAAAAGTTGTTTTATGAGTTTAGTATAATTATTAAATGTAAAGAAGAAAAATCATTGTTTGTTAAGGACACAGACAGGAATTTTAGAAATAGAAGCTTAATTCAAACCGCCTAGTAACTAAGCTTTATGGTTAAAGAAAAAAGAAATATTATGTTTCAAGGCAATCTTTTATATTTACCTTAATAAACACAAACATAAAAATCTAGAACACATTAATTACTAGCTTTTGAGTGTTCAGAGCTACTAATAGGAAATAAGCTAAATTTCTCTAAACAGTCTAGCAGGAACTTTGTGTGTATTATATCATTTAATTAGTATGATTTTATAGTTGAAGGAAAAAGAGTCTTTAATAGATTATGCACTTTATCAAGTGTCACATAACTGGTAAAGCTAGACTTCAAACACAGGCCTATCTAGGCCTAACCCTAGATCTCATGATCTTTCCCCAAACGACAACACCCCATTCCCCTGATTCCACAAATAAAAGTATTTGAATCTACCATAAAGAATGATTTCTCATGAGTTAGGAATCATAAAAAGAATTGATACCAAGATGGCTCAGAACAAGTGGTAAGAAAGTAGATTGCCTTCCCAGCTTCCTTTTCTACTCTTGTATAACTCTACTTCAGAAATGTAAGTGGTGTGGATGCTAAATCATGTCTATTCTTTGTGACCCCATGGAGTAAATCTTTGTGGCTCCAGCAAGAATACTGGAGTGGGTTGCTATGCCCTCCTCCAGGGGATAAAATCCACATCTGCTGCCCACATTCTTTACCACTGAGCCACCTAGGAAGCCCTAACTTTAGAAGACATTCCTCAAATCTACACACAAGGCTGGAGTAGGAGGAGCTGTACATACAGACAGTATCTATCATTCAGAAAGATGTTACAGTGGCCCTGTCCTGAAGGAACAGCCTCCTCTTTTAATTCCTGTGTCTCTCCTCTTTCTGCTGCTGCTGCTGCTGCTGCTGCTGCTGTGGGCAGTTTCCTTCCATTCTCTTCTTCTGGATCACACTGCCTTTGACGGGCTGGGCTCGGCTTCCTTCTCTTTCCCATAGTCCATTCCTAACCTTTTAGACCACCTACATACCATCAAAATACAAGGTTCTGCAATGCAGGCTAAAAACCAATCTGTGAAGTATATTTAATAATGGCTATACTTTGTAAAGAAGAAGGCAATGGCAACCCACTCCAGTACTCTTGCCTGGAAAATCCCATGGATGGAGGAGCCTCGTGGACTGCAGTCCATGGATTCGCTAAGAGTAAGATACAACTGAGCTATTTCACTTTTATTTTTCACTTTCATGCATTGGAGAAGGAAATGGCAACCCACTCCAGTGTTCTTGCCTGGAGAATCTCAGGGATGAGGGAGCCTGGTGGGCTGCCGTCTATGGGGTCGCACAGAGTTGGACACCACTGAAGCAGCTTAGCAGCAGCATACTTTGTAATCGAGTTTTTGCATTTCTTTTTTTTTAACAACTTAATTGAAGCTTAATTGCATACAGTCAGCTGTACAGATTTAACGTATACAGTTTGGTTAGCTTTGACATTTATGTATACCTCTAACACTATCACTTTAATGGGCATAAGAAGTGAACTTGCTCAGTCGTGTCTGACTCTCTGCAACCCCGTGGACTGAAGCCCGCAAGGCTCCTCTGTCCATGGGATTCTCCAGGCAAGAATACTGGAGTGGGTTGCCATTTCCTTCTCCAGGAGATCTTCCCAACCCAGGGATCGAACCCGAGTCTCCCACATGGCAGGCAGATGCTTTATCCTCTGAGCCACCAAGAAACCCATAACAAATACTTCCATAAATCCAAAATGTTTCCTTATGCTGCTTCGTGATATTGTGATTTATAGTAAGTAATAAATACTTGGCTTTCGTCCTGTTTCTGTTACAGAGCTCCTAAAATCCTTGTTGTTCAGTTGCTAAATTGTGTCCAACTATTTGCCACCCCAAGGACTGCAGCAAGCCAGGCTTCCCTGTCCTCCACTCTCTCCTGCAGCTAGCTCAAGTTCCTGTCCAGTGGTTCAGTGGTGCTATCTAAACATGTCATCCTCTGCTGCCCTCTTCTCCTTTTGCCTTCAATCTTTCCAAGCATCAGGGTCTTTTCCAATGGATTGGTCCTTCCCATCAGATGGCCAAAATATTGGAGCTTCAGCTTCAACATCAGTCCTTCCAATCAATGTTCCAGGTTGATTTCCTTTAGTATTGACTGGTTTGATCTCCTTGCAGACCAAGGGACTCTCAAGAGTCTTCTCCAACACCACCATTCAAAAACATCAATTCTTTGGCGCTCAGCTTTCCTTATGGTCCTTACTCTCACATCTGTGCATGACTACTGGTAAAACCATAGCTTTGACTGTACTGACCTTTCTCAGCAAAGTGATGTCTCTGCTGCCTAGGTTTGTCATAGCTTCCCTTCCAAGGAGCAAGTGTCTTCTAATTTCATGGCTGCATTCACCATCAGCAGTGATTTTGGAGCCCCAGAAAATAAAATCTGTCACTGTTACCACATTTTCCCTATCTATTTGCCATGAAATGAAGGGACTGGATGCCATAATCTTAGTTTTTTGAATGTTGAGTTTTAAGCCAACTTTTTCCCTATCCTCTTTCATCAAGAGGCTCTTTAGTTCTTCACTTTCTGCCATTAGAGTGGTATCATCTGCATATCTGAGGTTGTTGATATTTCTCCCAGCAATCTTGATTCCAGCTTGTGTTTCATCCAGCCCGGCATTTCACATGATGTACTCTGCATATAAGTTAAATAAGCAGGGTGACAATGTACAGTCTTATTGTACTCCTTTCCCAATTTTGAACCAATCATTTATTTCAATTTTGATTCCATTTGGAACCAGTCAACAGTTTCTAACTGTTACTTCTTGACCCACATACAGGTTTCTCTGGAGGCAGGTAATGTGGTTTGGTATTCCTGTCTCTTTAAGAATTTTCCAGTTTGTTGTGAGCCACATAATTAAAGGCTTTCTCGTAGTCAATGAATCAGAAGTAGATGTTCCTCTGGAATTCCCTTGCTTTGGCTATGATCTGATGAATGTTGGCAATTTGATCTCTGGTTCCTCTGCCTTTTCTAAACCTAGTTTGTACATCTGGAAGTTCTCGGTTCATGTACTGCTGAAGCCTAGCTTGAAGGATCTTGAGCATAACCTTACTAGCATGGAAACTGAGCACATTAGTCTGTAGTTTGAATATTCTTTGGCATTCCCTTCTTTGTAATTAGTATGAAAACTGTCCTTTTCCAGTCCTGCAGCCACTGAGTTTTCCAAATTTGCTGACATACTGAGTGCACACTTTAATAGCATCATCTTTAGGATTTGAAATAGCTCAGATGAAATTCCATCATCTCCACTATCTTTGTTCATAGTAATGCTTCCTAAGGCCCACTTGACTTCACACTCCAGGATGTCTGGCTGTAGGTGAGAAACCACACCATTATGATTATCCAGGTCTTTAAGACTTTATAGTATAGTTCTTCTGTGTATTCTTGCCACCTCTTCTTAATCTCTTCTGCCATTTCTGTCCTTTATTGTGCCCATCCTTTCATGAAATGTTCCCTTGATAACTCCAATTTTCTTGATGAGATCTCTAGCTTTCCCCACTCTATTGTTTCCTCTATTTCTTTGCATTATTCATTGAAGAAGGCCTTCTTATCTCTCCTTGCTAGTCTCTGAAACTCTGCATTCAGTTGGGTATATCTTTCCCTTTCTAAAATCCTTGGAATTTACTAAATAATAAGAGTGATTAAGATGTCTTTTATTTTTTCATAAAAAGCCATTCCAGTCACTTGAGTTTGTCACTGAGTGATTTTTCTCAAAAGCCTCTAGATGGGGCTTCCCTGATGGCTCAGTGGTAAAGAATCTGCCTGCCAATGCAGGAGACAAGGGGTCGATATGTGCTCTGGGAAGGTTCCACACTCCAAGGAACTACTAAGCCCATGCTCTACAACTATTAAACCTGTGCTCTAGAGCCTGGGGGCCACGACGACTGAAGCCCACACATCCTAGGGCCCGTACTCCACAATAAGAGAAGCCACTAAAGAGAGATGCCTGTGCACCACAGTTAGAGAGTAGCCCCTGTTCTCCGCCACTAGAGAAAAGCCCACACAGCTGCAAAGACTCAGCACAGACAAAAATAAATAAATAAAATTATTTTTTTAAAAGCCTCTAGATAACTACAGGATAGAAGCTGGTTATCAAGGGAACCAACCATGTAATTAGAAGGTTGAAACTTTCAGCCCTGTCCCTACCTTCAGACTGAGGAGAGGGACTAGAGGTTGAATGAATCACCAATGATCAATGATTCAGTCAGTTATTCCTACATAATAAAGCCTTTATAAAAAGCCAGAAGGATGAGAGCAAGAGAGATTCTGGGGTTGTAAACATGTATCGGGAGAGGTATGGGGGCCGTAGTGCGTCTGGAGACTGCACACCTTCCCACACCTCTCACCCTAGGCATCTCTTCCATATGACTATTCTTGAGTTGTATTCTTTTATAATAAGCTGATAATCCAATAACTGTTTTCCTGAACTAGGTGAGGCATTCTAACAATTGATGGAACTGGAGAAAGAGGATCAGGAATCTCTGGTTTATGCTGGGTTGGTCAGAAGCCCAGGTCACAGCCTGAGTTTCAGTTGGCATCTGAAGCAAGGGCAGTCTTAAGGGACTGAGCCCTTGCTAAGTTAAGTTGCTTCAGTCGTGTCCGACTCTGTGCGACCCCAGAGACAGCAGCCCACCAGGCTCCCCCATCCCTAGGATTCTCCAGGCAACAACACTGGAGTGGGTTGCCATTTCCTTCTCCGATGCATGAAAGTGAAAAGGGAAAGTGAAGTCGCTCAGTCATGTCCGACTCTTAGTGACCCCATGGACTGAAGCCTACCAGGCTCCTCCATCCATGGGATTTTCCAGGCAAGAGTACTGGGGTGGGGTGCCATTGCCTTCTCCAACTGAGCCCTTAACCTGTGGCATCTCTCTGACACTTTTTCTAGGTAAGTATTATCAGAATTAAATTAAGTTATATGACACTCAGTTGGTATCCAGTGAACCAAAGAATTGCTTGATGTGGCAAAAACATATCTGGTGTCAGAAGTGAAATATTGAGAATAGTAATAGTGGTGGACAGAAAACAGGAGTGGATTTTTATTCCCTTGCAATCCATCTGTTACTCCATTCCTGTCCCCCAGCAACCATTAATCTACTTTTGGTTAATAGATATTTGTTTATGAAATCTTAAATTTATATGAATGGAATCATGCTGTTGTAGATACTATATGAATGATCAGTAAAAGTATGATAAAAGTAAATGAAAACTTCACTGAGATATTAATACATATTTATTTAGCTCATGAAGAAAACTGACCTATTCGAGTAAGAAACTACAACTATTTACTCTGGCCCAGGGATGTAAAATGGTACAACTACATTGGAAAAGCAGCTTGGCAATTTCTTAGAATTTGAACTATATGATCCAGCCATTCTACCTGTATGTATTTACCCAGGAGAACTGATACCAGGATTTGTACACAGATGCTCAGATCAGTGTTATTTGTAACAACCTCAAACTTGAAAAACCAGTCCAATAGCCCTCACTATGTGAGTAGAAAAACAAAATATGGAATCTCACTCAGCCAAAAAGAATGAACTATTGATACATGCAACAACATGGCATTTACATGGGATCACATGTTTAGAGCCACTGTCTGCCTTTGAGGTATTCTCAGTAAAAGAGAGAAGAAGAGAGAAGAGAGATCTGGCCTTAATTTAATCATTCGAAGACTTTCCCCACCCCAAAATATCTTCCTGAGACAGGTCCCCTAATTTAGATTGTTTGCAACCCCTTTCCCTGTGTCCCTTCTTTCGGGGAATTTCAAACATGATAGTATTGAACTCGCTTGTGGTGCAATTGGTAAAGAACTCTCCTGCTAATGCGGGAGACATAGAGAGGTGGCTTGGATCCATGGATTAGGAGATCAACTTGGAGGAGGCATGGCAACCCACCCCCACATCCTTGCCTGGAGAATCCCATGGACAGAGGAGCCTGGCAGGCTACAATCCATAGGGTCCCAAATAGTCAAATATGACTGAAAAGACAACATGCATGCAACATGACATATTTTTAGTCAGACTACATAGCCTCAGATTTTCTCAGGCAGAGTTAGCTCCAGATATTAACAGTGTGAAAATATTTTAAAGTCCTCCCCCAACAACCTATGAAAAGACATAGGTTTGTGAGAAATGAGAAACATATAAGCAAAGTCTCTGTAGCATTTATATCTACTTGAATTTTTAAGGCTCAGGTGAAGACCCAGCAAAATCCTGAGAGCAAGGGTACATTTTATTTAAGTAGTATTACTTCAGATTTATTCCACTTTGAAAACAAAATATGAGCTATGTAAGAGATTAACTAAACCACTCTATCCCTTTTAAGATTTTACTTCCTCATCAATGGGCTTCCCAGGTGGAGCTAGTGGTAAAGAATCTGCTGACCAATGCAGGAGACACAAGAGACCCGGTTCAATCCCTGGGTTGGATGACTCCCAGAGGATGAAATGGCAACCCACTCCAGTGTTCTTGCCGGGAAAATTCCATGGGCAGAGGAGCCTGGTGGGCTACAGTCCATGGGGCCGTAAAAGATTAGCAAAACCGCTTTACTCCTTTTAAGACTCTTACTTCCCCATAGCCTAATTTACTTTATAGTTTGTTGTCCCTTCATAAAGCTCTTCTCGTTTGATAACCTCAGACATTGTGTTCAGCCATAAATTCTCTTTATATTATTCATACTGAATCAAGTGGCTGCTTTCCATGTCATTATAAAAAAATTCTTATTCTTCATGTGGATTTTGGTATGGTCTGTTTGTCTAGAGGTTTCCAATTGGCTCATGGGCAATGGACATTTATTTGTTCTTCTTAAGATGAATCCTCTGCTCCTCTCTCAGGTTTTTAGTTAGAGCCATTGCAAAAAGCTTAGTTTTTCCTTTACCCTTTCACTTCTCTTTCTGTTAAATTTCTTCTTGCTTTGTTCTAATAGACAAAGCATATGCTTCTCTCTCAAGCTGATAGAGTGGTGCATATTCAATGAATCCCATATCTCTAGATATGGCCCTGGCCAGGATCACTTTCCTTCATACTGATTTGTCACATTTGCATGCAGCCTACATGCCAGTATCTACATTTTTCTTTTCTCCAGTTTTGTAATTGTTTTCACTATCTTATCTTGCAAAGGAAGACCCCATCTTATTAATTGAAAGGCATCTTCTACTAGGATCAGCTATACCAACATGTGGTAGGGGAAAGACTCCTAGATAAGAGGATCAGAATCTTCATCCAGACTTTGAGAAGACAAATGATTCATAAAGACTTGATCAGCCTTTACCTGTCACAAACTGAAATATGTTAGTACCTGTGAAATTTTTACTTAAAGTAGAAGGAAAATAGCACCACAAACTTTCCAATTGATAGGAATTTAATTATATCCTGAATTCTTTTTAATATTATAAACATTTTTCTTCTGATTTATACTTATTTACTTTTGTTCAAACATACCCTCTCACAAAATTGTGACTTAGAATTCAAAACATAATTAAGTTTTAAAATATCTGTGATTAAATCAGATGTACTGCAGACTAAACACTTTACATCTGTTTCATCTATCCAGAGAGGACAAAATCAGAAAGCATTATCAATAAGCTTCTGATCTCCTTTGATACTTGGCTCTATGGGTGTGTTAACTACCCCTACTTACTGGTTGCACTTGTCTGAATGCCCAGTGGGTTTCTGAGGGTATCCCTTCACCATAGGATTGGAGGAGCCTCCGCTCAGGGAAAGGATGCTGCATGAACCAGACAAGGCTCTGCAGAAATTTACTTGTGTGGTGATGTTGAAACACTGGCTGAAGTAAGAGAGGAGGCCAAGAGATGTGTGGAGAGGTGATACACAGCCACTGATGTCAATGCCAGTGTTAGCAGATAGTGGGATTTAACAGCTGTTCACCTAAAATGCAAATGCTCGAAGGTAGAATTGCTGGTAAGTGATTATAATATAAGCTAGTTTGTAGGAATTTTATACATTTAATTAGTCAAATCTCAACACAAGGCCACCAGATTCAGTTTGCCATTTTCCTGCTTTTTCCCAAAATGTGAATCAAATGTCAGATGGTTCCAAAAATACTGATTCCTTAACATTTTATTTATTAAATAATATTGTAATGACATTAGTGAGATTTTTATCTGGTATAGAAATTGAAGCACCTTACCAGATCTCCTAAATGGGTAAATACAGCCTTCCAGTCTTTATATTAGCACATTTTACTACGCTCATATTAGCATGAGAAGTTATTTTTAATTGTTGTTGAATTAACAGCTGATAAGAATTCTTAACTTATTTTTGGTTTTTTAATTAATTTTTATTGGAGTATAGTTGTCTTACTGTGTTGTGTAGTTTCTGCCATACAGCAAAGTGAATCAGTTATATATACATATATATTCACTCGTTTTTAGGTTCTTTCCCCATATAGGTCATTGTGGAGCACTGAGCAGTGTTCCCTGTGCTGTCCAATAGACCCTTATTATCTGCTGTACATATAGTAGTGTGTGTATGCCAATCCTGATCTCCCAGTTTATCCCTTCCTTCTCCTGTCCCCCTTGGTAACAAAAAGTTTGTTTGCTAACCCTGTGACTACTTACATTTTGTAAATAAGTTCATTTGTACAATTTTTTTTAGAATCCACATATAAGTGATATTATATGATATTTGTCTGTCTCTGACTTCGCTCAGTATGACAATCTCTGTGTCCATTCATGTCACTGAAAATGGCATTATTTTATTCTTTTTTATGGCTAAGATCCCATTGCATAAGTTGTACCACATCTTTTTTTATCCATTCCTCCATCTTGACATATTATACCTTATGTATTTACATTTCACATCTTTGAATATTACAGAGTTTTTTATTTTACTTTTCTCATTGTAGAAGTTCTTTATTCCTATGAATAACAACAGACTTAGTGACTTGAAACAATACAAATTTATTATCTTATATTTTCTCTGGATCAGGAGTCCAATTTCCCATAAGGCTAATGGTTGTGTGACTGAGACCCCTGATATCTTGCTGGCTGTCAGCTCCTAGAGACCATAGGTCCCCAACCCACACATAGGTGCTCTCACAACGCAGGAGAGCATCTCTCTGCCAGTCATCTTTTAAAGGGCTCACCTGACCTGGACAGGCCCACACAGGAACGGCCTCTTTTGATTAACTCTGTCTAATCACAGGAGTGATATCCCATCATATTCATAGCCCTGCCCACACTCAAATGCCCACATTTTATAAGCTGTGTACACCAGAGAGAGAAATCTTGGGGTCATCTTATATTTCTATCTACTACACTGAGCTAACTTTAAGACATAAAATAATGTATTCTATAGGTACAATACTTGGGTCAGTAGATCAATGTTTAAAATGAAGTAGAGGACAAACAATTTAAAAATAAGCACGTAAGCATTTCAACCGGTTACATGAATGTTAAGGATAATTGCCTTATTTTTCACATGAATTTGAAATGTCTTAAGATGTTGAATAAAAATTGCCAAAATGCCTATTTTCATTCACTGAAAATCGTATTGATTATAGACATGCTAATCCAGATAATTACTTTAAAGTACAACTTAAACTATAAGAGCAATAGCAACATTGTAAAATCTTTAGCAAAATGAGGAAAAAGAATTCCACATAAAGTCAACCCCAGGCCTCTCCACCTTGCCTCCCTGACTTCCCTGACTCTTCCCAGATGACTTGCTCATGGTATTCATCTTCTCACCTACTATCCCCACGACTCCCCACCACTGTCCTTTGTTACACCCTAACTGGTTTGTTATACCCCAACTGGCACATTCATTTGCTTTTTCTCTAGTAGCATCCCATTGACTCCAGCCTATTACCCATATCAATTCCTGCCATTTCTCATTGTGCTGCATGTATACTGAGTCCCTTCTGGCTTCCTGTGCTATTTCAGAGACTGATCAATGCAGTTTTATGTATAAATCCTCTAGGCCATGTCCATTGTGCTTGTGTATTGATATACGATAAAATTTTATATTTTCTTTGTGAATTAGCTGAAGTAGATGCAGGTCCTCGTAGCCTCTGGTAAAACTTAGATATTGTGTTTTAACAAAGTGAGATTTATATCTCGTCACTTCTGTATTTCTTAGAAGGCTACAATCACAATAGTTAACAGCTAGCCTTTATCTGTTTAATACTCCCCATACACTATGCTGTGTGCTTTATATACATTATTTACTTCTTACATTAACTCATTGAATTAGGAAACCATTATCATCACCACTGTTACAAACTGAATGCCTGTGCCCCCATAAATCCACGTGTTGAAATCTTAACCCTCAGTGTGATGGTATTAGGTGGTGAAGTGTTTGGTAGGTGATTATATCATGAGGGTGGAGCACTGAAGAATCAGATTAGTGCCCTTTCTTCCTTTTACTGTGTGAGAACTTGTGAGGAGACAAGCTTCTATGAACTAGGAATTTGTTCTCATGAGACATCAGATTTGCTGGCACCTTGATCCTGGATGTCCTAGCCTCCACAACCATGAGAAATAAAATTCTCTTTCTTATAAGCCACTTGATCTGTGGTATTCTCTTATAGCAACCTGAATAGACATTAAGGACAGAGAATCTGAAGATCATAGTTGAACTCACATAGCAAAGCTGGGGTTTGAACTCAGAGTCTGAATCTTACATTTGAACTTGAGCTCTTACTCTTCTAAGCATTAGACTACAGTCACATGGCATCATTCCCTTGAAAGGCTGCGGCCTGAGAGAGTAAGGAGGAATGATATGAATGTTCTTGCTCATGACTTGAACTAACCTACCTTCACTTGGTAGTTTTTTTAAATACTTGGATCCAAGTAGACTGAGTGACTTCACTTTCACTTTTCACTTTCATGCATTGGAGAAGGAAATGGCAACCCACTCCAGTATTCTTGCCCGGAGAATCCCAGGGACAGGGGAGCCTGGTAGGCTGCTGTCTAGGGGGTCGCACAGAGTTGGACACAACTGAAGTGACTTAGCAGCAGCAGCAGCAGCAGCATAGCACATTAAGTAACTATTTTAAAGTAATGTGATAATAATAAAGTTTAGAGGAGTGTGTCTTCATGATTCAACCTAATCTGAATTGCTATTTAAATGTTAATTTTCTCAACAACATTTTATATGATTCTTGTTCATTTTTACATGTAGTTACTGGAAACTCATGTGAAAACTCGTGTGAAACACGAGTGAAAATCATGTTACAAACAAAATTCAACTGAGTACATTTTAAAGATCTTATTGGCTTTATTCAATGATTCATGAATCAGGCAGTATTCATTCTAGCAGAGAGAAAGGGGCTCTGAGGAGCTTTGAAGGACCTTTTCAGGAAGAAAGGAGCAGGAACAAGTAAGTTGTACTAGGCAAAAAAGCAGGTTGCCTATAGCAAGGTTTCTTTTCCTTTAGAGGATGCTGAGGGTCTATCAGGCAAATGACCTCACCAGTGCTTACCAGGTGATTACTGTTTGACTGGTTTCAGTTTCCATTTCTGAGAAAGCCAAAACTGTAACTAAGTCAAGTCTCAGTTTGGTGAAATGGGACTTTAACATAAGCGACTCCATTTTAAGCTTTTTCTCTTCTTTTTAGTACTGAATAAAAGACATCATGCACAGATGAATCAAATTCAAATTCAACTGGTAATCACTGAAATCTACAGGGACCAGAAAATGTAATAAGCAATTTGGACTCACTATCTCACTCTACTTTCGTGGACACCATGACATGCAGATGATTCTGCCCTTTTAGTCAAGCAAACTAAGTTCTAAAAATGTTATATCATTTACTGAAGCTTAGGTTAGCTAAATAATAGAACTAGGGTGGATCTGCTCATGAAATTAAGCCACATGTTCATTCGAGTAGAGGGAAAAGAGTTCAGGGTACTAGAGATCTTTTAAACTTACAGAAGAATGAGACGGGGCCACTGAAGGCTTGTTAGATGGTGTGTGTTAGAACAGACTTACATGCTTCAGTGGCATATTTCATAGAAGAGAAATATGAAAGGATATTAAAAGGGTGAGTAATAAAATAAAGATGATGTTTTTATTAGGAAAAACTGAAATCAATGCTACCTTACCTGTCCTCTTTATGGTCAGACTTCTTAAAAAAAAAACAATTCATTACTTACTGTCACCATTATCCTTTCATTCCTTGAGTCATGACTATCTGACTTTGTCAAATGTCACTTTGCCAAAATGTTGTCAGTGACACCAGTGTCCCTAAATCCAATGGATATATACATAAAACTAATTTTTAAAATAATTTAGATTTACCCATGTTTATCATTTATTTAATCATTCTTCATGTTTCAGACATTCCTTCCCAGATTACTTTTTTTGGGTATACATTAAAACTGAGACTTCCCTAGTGACTCAGTGGTAAAGAACCCACCTGCCAAAGAAGGAAATACAGGTTTGATCCCTGGGTTGGGAAGAGCCCCCGGAGGAAGGCATGGCAACCTGGTCCAGTATTCTTGCCTGGAAAGTCCCATGGACAGAGGAGTCTAGGCTCCTCCATGAGGTCACAAAAGGGTTGGATGTGACTTAGTGACTAAATAACAACATGTAAAAGTATTGATACTTTTTCTCCATTTTTGAAAACTTCTCCCACGTTGTCTTGTTCTTGCACACTCCCTGGTCTGAATCCTACTTCTTTTATTTTCCTTTCCTTTTCAGTGTACTTTGCAATCTTCTCTTCTTGGTAAAACAAACAAACAAACAAACAAAAAAACTTCTACAGTTCTTACAGGCTGTATCCCAAGCTCTTTTTTCTTTCTACTCTATGTCCTTAATCTTGCTTGAACCTATATTTTCTATTTTACCTGATGCTTCACAAATGTCTGTCTGCAGTTGATACTTCTCTAACCTCTGGGTAAGAATTTCTAATTACCTATTCAGTTCAAAGGGGATATATCCAAAACATCTCAAATTCATTTTGTTTTAAAATCATTTTCATCTATTCCCTCTTCCCTCCTCAGATCTGTTCTTCTTCTACCATCTCCTACCTCAGTATGTCTCCACCACCCCTGAAATTTCCTCCCCGACTGCGCACTAGGCCCTACCGTTATCTGCCAACAGTGACTTCATCACCAAGTTCTTTGGTTTGGCCTCCAGACTACATTAGAAGTCTGTCTGCCCTTTTATTCTCCATCTGCGTTGTCCTAGTTTAGGTTGTTGTTAATCTCCTTTTGGAACATTTTGAGTAGCTGCCCACCTATTGTACTAACCTAGCCTTCCTTCCTCTAGTCATTTTTCCATACCACACCCAAGGTCATCTTTTCAAATTGAAAATCTTATACCATTCTATTTTTGAACACTTGTTTTTAAAATATAGACAGAAATCTTAAAAGACCCTATGCGATCTGATCTTTTTAGCTTTTCCCCCTCTTCCTCTTAGAGCTCTAGCCACCAGAGCCTTTTACATACACAGAATTTCTTTTACCTCAGGGCCTCTGTTCATGCACTTACTGTGGCCTGGAAGCATTCCTTTCCTCCCTTCATCTTGTTACTGCTTCCTCATCCTCAGTTCAAGTTTATTTACTAAGAAAAACTTAGCCCTCTGACTAGGTCACTATTGGCATGCTATTGGCTAATTGTGTCTTATTCACTGTTTTCATAACATATGCTGCATTTTACACTTGCAATGATATTAATTTGTGTAGCGAATTTCCCCCTCCTAAACTAGAAGTTCCAGGAAGGCAGGACTTGTGCTTGTTTTTGCTCATCATTGGAACTCTCTAATTTGATAGAATGCCATTCATTAATAGGTGGATAATATATATACATTTACTAAGTAAATTAATAAGTGAATGGTTTAATAAATTTAAGATTGGCAATCCTACCTTTGTTATATAATTCTTCTGGATATACATAGCTTATCTACCTTACTAGAATAGTCTGTTTTGAAAGTGGACACTAATCTTACCCACTCACAATTCCCTCAACTGTCTAAGTTGGAATATAATAACTAAGGTATAGTAAGTAAGCTTCATTAACATTGAAACTGAAAAAAATACAAGTGAAAATAAAACTTAATTCAAATCAGTGTTTTATTTTTGGTGTTTTAAGCCATGTTTCTCCTACTGCCTACTCATAGATATCAGAAATTCTTCGGTGTTCTTCAAACCAACAGAATTGGAATAGGAATCCGTTAACCTATATTTTTAAACAATTGCCATTGGTGTTAGCAAGAAAAGTTTATGAAACATCAATTTAATGCAGTTCAGTTCAGTCACTCAGTTGTGTCTGACTCTTTGTGACCCCATGAATCGCAGCATGCCAGGCATCACCCACTCCTGGAGTTCATCCAAACTCATGTGCATTGAGTTGGTAATACCATCAAGCCATCTCATCCTCTGTCGTCCCCTTCTCCTCCTGCCCCCAATCCCTCCCAGCATCAGGGTCTTTTCCAATGAGTCAGCTCTTCGCATGAGGTGGCCAAAGTATTGGAGTTTCAGCCTCAACATCAGTCCTTCCAATGAACACCTAGGACTGGTCTCCTTTAGGATGGACTGGTTGGATCTCCTTGCAGTCCAAGGGACTCTCAAGAGTCTTCTCCAACACCACAGTTCAAAAGCATCAATTCTTTGGCGCTCAGCTTTCTTCACAGTCCAACTCTCACATCCATACATGACCACTGGAAAAACCATAGCCTTGATTAGACGGACCTTTGTTGGCAAAGTAATATCTGCTTTTTAATATGCTATCTAGAAAAAAAAAATTATGCTATCTAGGTTGGTCATAACTTTCCTTCCAAGGAGTAAGTGTCTTTTAATTTCATGGTTGCAATCACCATCTGCAGTGATATGTCTATATTTACAATAGATATAAGGAAAAACCAATGACATTATGTACACATGTCTAAGGAAAAAGTAAATCTTTCTTACAGTCTTCTTACTTTCCTTCTTTCTTCATCCATATGTTAATATTGATATAGCCCAAAATCAGAGTCAAGTTTATTTACAATAGACTTACAAATCTTGCCTTTCTCGTCCCCTGATTCATAAGTACACTTTGGATTTCATCTGACCAATTTTTGCTAAGGGCAGAAACACCTTTGTCCTGTGTGATAAAGAAATTGTTACTTGTGACTTGAGGTCAGTGATTCACTAGTTAAAATTAGATGCTGAATATGTGTTTGTACCTAATGATGTGTATTATATCCTAATGATGTCTCATACATTTTATTGCCTATTTTTTGGGAAGTCTCAACCTAAGCAATAACATTTTTCTAGGTTCAACTCTGGAAGTTAAATCATCTGGAAAATAGCTAGGCTGAGAAAGCCACATTGAGATTATTTCAAAATAGTTTCAAGGAAGACTTGTATGCAGATGAGTGACCTCATATTGATTTTATGTAAAGGAACAAATGATTTCTTAGAGAAACAGAGAATCTTGTCTTTGGTTCAGCATTTTACAATGATGAGAAATCAGATAAATGACATTCTGATGGTTCCAGTTTTGGAACAATTAAGATTTCTGTCAGGGTAAGATTTGTGTTTCGGCATTACAATTTCATAACTTAAAAATGGTGTTCAGTTCACTTCAGATACTCAGGATGAAAGCCAGATATCTGGAGAACTCCCAGGACTTCTCTTTATTCAGGCCTTTAAAAAAAAAAAAAAAAAAAAAGATAAAAAGCAAACTGCTGTACCAAATAGTACCATTCAGAAAAAAAGCAGCAGGGCTGGCTCCTGGTATAAAACCATCATCCACAACATGGCCTCACCAGGCTCGGTTCATTGCTCTCTCTCCTGCGATCTTCACACTGTCAGTTATTAAAACTGCCCTTTGTGGTGCTGGAGTCTGTTCCCTGTGTCCATGATCTAAAGGAACACAAACGGCACCCTTATTTCATTGAAACTGTGTGAACACATCATGATATGCTGAACAGAATTGAAAACTAGAAAGTAAGTAGAGAAGACTTTTGTCCCAAGGACCTATCACAAAGTCTTTGCAATAAAGCTATTGCTATATTTATTACCTAATATTTCCCAAGGGGCTTCTCTGGTAGTTCAGATGGTAAATCATCCATCTGCAATGCAGGAGACCCAGGTTCGATCCCTGGGTCCAGAAGATTCCCTGGAGAAGGAGATGGCAACCCACTCTGGTATTCTTGCCTGGAGAATTCCATGAACAGAGGAGCCTGGTGGACTGCAATCCATGGGGTCATAAAGAATTGGATACAACCGAGTGATTAACACACACACAGTATTTCCCAAAATATTAGCTGTGAAAATAATGGTTCCAAAAAAGAGTTCTTTCACTGTGTCTCCTTCTCAAAGATACACAGTGTTAAAGGAACTTTTAACTTTATTTAACTTGTCAACTGAAAGGAAAATACACAATGTCAGAGTCGTGTTTTGAGTTTCAGTTTTATTCAGGGATCTTACTAAGGACCATAGCTGGGGAAACAGCCTTTCAGACAGCTCTGAGGAACTGCTCTGAAGAGATGAGAGGAGCGAATACCTAGTTAAATTTTTGGCTAGGAAATACATGTAGTCAAGCATACATCTTGGTTAAATATATTGCTGCCAAGCACAAAGACCAGAGATCTCAGCTTAATGATTTTAATGTTTTTCTGTGATGTATGGGAAGATGCATGAATCTGGGTTCATTGAAATACTTCTGGAGACATGCATCTTAGCTATCTGGAGGGCCCTTTAATCCTGGTTTTCTTTTTTAAAATTGGAGTTTAGTTGCTTTACAATGTTGTTAATTTAGGCTGTGCTTAGTTACTCAGTTGTACTGGATACTTTGCAACCACATGGACTGTAGCCTACCAGGCTCCTCTGTCCAAGGGGATTCTCCAGCCAAGAATACTAGAGGGGGTTGCCATACCGTCTTCCAGGGGATCTTCCCTATCCAGGGATCAAACCCAGGTCTCCCACATTGCAGGCGGATTCTTTATCATCTGAGCCATTGGGGAAGCCCAAGAATACTGGGGTGGGTAGCCTATCTCTTCTCCAGGGGAACTTCCCAACCCAGGAATCGAACTGGGGTCTCCTGCATTGCATGTGGATTCTTTACCAGCTGAGCTAGTTTCTGCTATACAATAAAGTGAATCAGTTATACATGTATATAAAACCCCTCATTTTTACCACAGACCATTGAGTAGAGTTTCCTGTGCTAAACAGTAGGTTATGAATTGGGATATTGGGATTAACGTATATACACTACTATATATAAAGAAGATAACTGGAGGATCTCAGTTTCCTTCATCCTTAGTTCTTCTCAGGATGGGCAGATGCAGTGGTTGCAACTTAACCCTTGTAACTGGATGGTGAGTGACACTGTTCTTTTAGTTCACACAAAAGTGTGTTTGACAAAGCTAATCCCTCAACACTTATTTTTGAAGTTGTTTAATGTAGGAAATTCTGTTCTGTTAATTTAAAAGTGTCTTGATGACAGAGACCTCAAATTGAACTTTAAGGATTTCACAGTAACTTTCAAAGTACCTTTTCGTGATGGTTCCTTGTTGAAAAACTGAATGCATAGTTTAGTGTAGGATGTATAGATGGAAGAATGAACAAGCAAAGAAGTAACAATAATTCTTAGGTCTAACACAATGGATATAATTATTATAGTTAAATTTAAGATGACATGTAAGGTGATATCAGTCAGACGAACCAATATTTGCAAAGAGAGAGTGAGAGTGAAGCCACTGAGTCGTGTCTGACTCTTTGTGGCCCCACTCCTCCATCCATGGAATTTTCCAAGCAACAGTACTGGAGTGGGTTGCCATTTCCTTCTCCAGGGAATCTTCCCAACCCAGTGGTCAAACCCGGGTCTCCCACATTGCAGGCAGATGCTTTACCTCTGAGCCACCAGGGAAGTTATTATCTTTGCAAAAGATAAAGAAAATATTTGCAAAAGATAAAAAATCCTTCAACATCATCCTTTTAATCCTGTCGACTAAAAAATAGAGTCACACCCTGAAAATAGAGAGTTATTTTATTGGGTGCTGTCAACTAGAAAAAGATATACAACTTGACAGTTGTGAGTTAAGTTTTATTTGGGGCAGAATGAGGACTGCAGCCCAGGAGGCAGCACCCCAGAGAGCTCTGAGACACTGCTCCAGAGAGGAAGCAGGGAAAGGTCAATATACAAGATTTTGGTGAAAGGAGGAAGTTCAATACCATTAAGCATTCATTTTACAAAAGGTTTTCTGCTAGTTCTGAGGATCTGATGTCACCATGAAGGGATCTAGTGCTTTTCTAGATATGAGGAGATACAGGGGGTTGAGATCATAAAATCAGTTCCCCAAAACATCTAACTATCTAAAGAACTGTCTCACCAGATTGCCTGGAGCACAGACTGCCTCGCTCCACCCTGAACTCCCTCAAGGGGTGTTGAATGTCAGCAGCTGCAACAGCACAGGGTTCAATCTCCTCAGAGGCAGACGGCAAATGTCCTTTTCATTCAGTCTTTGGCAGTGCTCTTGGCAAGTGCCAGTTTGTAGTTGACAGAATATTTAGGACTCAGAGCCCAGGGGACAGCATCTCTGTAGCTCCAGAGATGAAGAAAACGGCTCCAGGGAAGCAGGAGGGGTAGTCAGGCTATATACAAGTTTGCAGCAAAGGGAGCAGGAAGTCTGAACATCAAAGATCAGGTTTCAAATTAAGGAATTTAGCATTGTATATATAAGAAGGTGCAAGCCTCTGGCCTCACTGAATTCATTCCTTTCATATGCATCTCAGCTATCTGAGCTAACTCCCTCATAGCTCAGTTGGTAAAGAATGCACCTGCAATGCAGGAGACCCTGGGGGTGATTCCTGGGTCAGGAAGATCCCCTGGAGAAGGAATAGGCTACTCACTCCATTATTCTTGGGCTTCCCTTGTGGCTCAGGTGGTAAAGAATCAGCCTGCAATGTCAGAGACTTGAGTTCAATTCCTGGGTTAGGAAGATCCCCTGGAGAAGGGAAAGGTTACCCATTCCAGTATTCTGGCCTGGAGAATTCCATGGACTGTATAATCCATGGGGTTGCAAACAGTCAGACAGGACTGAGTGACTTTCCCTTCATTCAAGTATCTGGGGCCAAATCCTGTTTCCTTGTTGACCCTAAGGAGTGGCAGATTGTTGCTACTCACATTCCGCTAGCTCTTCAGCAGTCACCTCGTGGAGGTGGCAGCATCTGCTGTGCTACAGTTTCGGGAGCCCTTGTCCACATTTGGGGGGCAGAAACTGCTGATGACTATGAAATTTCTTGCTTATCGATATGACAGGAGATATTTTCATTTCACAGGATACACTTCTAAATATTTTCTAAACTTCCACCTCCCTCAAATCCCTTCCTCCCTCTCAGCCAAGAGCTCTGTTATGCCATGAGTCCTCTTTATATATCTCTATGCAACTTCACAACTCCATGTTAAGCTTTCTACCCCCTCTACTAATAAACAATCATCTCTTCTAAGCACTTCACACATATTATCTCATTTATTCCTGGGCTCTGACCTATAACTGTTATTATTTCCCTCATTGTGTGAATGTGGATACAGTGTAGTTAAGAACTTTATTCCAGACTATGCAACTCATCAGGGACAAAACTAAGTTATCAGCCCAGATGACAAAGAATCCTCAGGCACCATTGTTCTCTATTTATATTCTGTCCACACTAGAGAGCAGGTTTCACTTGGGTGTTTGCCTTTAAAAGCAAGCGCCTTTTCTCTTGGTGACTCATAGCATCTTCTCACACATATGAGTCCCTGTGACAATGAATAAAAAGAAACCCACATGCTGAAATTGTAACTCTGAGTATTATTGCAGTACAATATAGTAATTATGTATCATATTAATTATGGGACTTTAAGGAAAGGGTAAAATATGTTGAATATATTCAATCTCAGAAGACAGAATAATTTATAATATAGTTGAATTATTCATTATGGTTTAAGATACCAGAATTTGAAAGGAGCAAATCCTCTACTGATCTGAAAATATCGTTTAGTAGGAAGTTTCCTGTATAGACAGGTGATCAAAATTAAACACTGTTTGAGCTCTAGATTGGCAGTTTTTCATACCCTGCTTATACAACTTACACATCTAAACATAAGATTCTCTTTCAAAATTTGTGCTCAGCTATACTATTCCTGCTTCTTGCCACTCCTTGTTGGTATGGAAATAAGATATGGCACCACATGGGTTACTCAGTGAAGTGATTTAAAACTGCAGCATGTTTTTATTACAGCTCTAATATCCTTAGTCAGCTGATGGCTAGAGATTAATGTCACAATTATTATGTGGATGTTTGGTATGCCTGCCTCCTGGGTTTAGAACACTTGTAAAATGCTGTGGGCTCAGCTGGGCTTTTTGTGGCCAGAGCTCACAAATGTAATATAAATAATCTGATGGGCCTCTGCTGAGATGGGGTTTGAAGATAGGCCTCTCATGGAGTAATACTTGATTTAACTTAGGGGGGAAAAAAAGACTTTCAAAGTGAAATTATTACTTTCAGAAGGCAAATATCACAACACATTTTTTACACTGCCACCTGATCATCAGAAAGTCAAATTGCCTGCACTCACCATCCACATTGTGTGAGTTTAATAGATGGCAAGCTGCTTGTCATTTTGTCTCATCAGGCATGAAGGAGAATTTGCTTTTTCAAATCTCTTTAAAATTCAAAGTTTACATTTTTAGAATTGAAATACAACTGAGAGATAGCACAGACAGTCCATAAACAGTAGAAATTTATCGACTCTTTAAGCTTTTTTTCTATGTAATCATTTAAAAAGTCTCATGAATTATATCGGAAAAATTTAAAATTCCCAACTGGTTGGCTTAAATTTGTGAGTTCAGGAAGGACAGGTAGGTTTCAATAGTTTGAAACACATTTTAAAAACAATGTTTAGCAAAGGTATGTTAGGTCTTCATGAAGCATGAGGTGATGAAGGCAATTGTATTTAGCAACTTGGCTCTATTAATTTACAGCAAAAAAAAAAATTTAAGATTTACTAGATTTGATAGATTTAAAAATTTAAGAAAGGACATGAGAAGAAATCTAAAACTGTTATGATCTTTCTTCCTGTTAAACATACACACATACACACTCATATGATTAATGGAAATTACCAAACACCTAAATCTGTATCAAAGATCACAGTTACTAACCTCATCAAGATTAAGTCTTTATTGACTTCCCACCGAAATCTATCACCAACATTCTTATGCATCTCAGTGAAGGAAGTATCTTTTATGTAATATTTTTAAATGTGAGAAATTTTAAGGAAAATAATAGATTCAAGTTATGGAAAACATACTAATAAGAGTTCCACTATTATCTACTTATTGGTTTCCCTGGTGGCTCAGTTGGTAAAGAATCAAAGCAGGAGACCGAGGTTCAATCCCTGGGTCAGGAAGTTCCCCGGAAGAAGGGAATGGCAATCCACTCCAGTATTCTTGCCTGGAGAATTCCATGGACAGAGGAGCCTGGTAGGCTACATTCCAAGGTGTTGCAAAGAGTTGGACACGACTGATGACTAACAGAGATTATCTACTTATATTTATAGATATTAAAGGGTCATTGATCTGTTTATAAATTCTCCAAGTTACATTGCAAGTTTTGAAGTGTAAGCATTTTCTGAAAAGCTGTAATAGAACTTTGATCAAGTATGTTTGATAATCTTCTGGAATGTTCCAGGTAAGGGTTATTTATAGTATAGAGAGAACTAACTTTAAAAGGGACTGATACTTTGATGAAAATATGATTTGTTTGTAAGGTGGTTGTGTACAGAGCAAGTTCAGAGTCTGTTCTGCTAAGGAGATAAAAGTTGCTTTTGAAAGACTTGAGGAGACTTAACAACAAAAACAAAAAGAATAGAAAAATATTAGCAGTAAATTTAAATCTTCTAATTATATAAAAATATCATACAAAGTTATGAAACAAATGTTTAAAAATTCTAAACATTAATTCTTTTATTGTTGGGTTTTGCTGTTTTTATGGACTTCCCTGGTGACTCAGTTGGTAAAGAATCTGCCTGCAGTGCAGGAGACCCAGGTTCAATCCTTGGGTTGGGAAGATCCCTTGGAGAAGGGAATGGCAACCCACTCCAGTATTCTTGCCTGGAGAATCCCATGGACAGAGGAACCTAGTGGGCTACAGTCCAAGGGGTCAAAAGAGTTGGACATGACTGAACAACTAATACAGACTTTGCTGTTCTAAGGTAGTGCTTTATGTGATGTAATTCTCCCTTTGTGAACAATTAAGGCAATGCTCACACTTTAAAGCTTATTTTTTTATACAAATGGACTAATTATTAAGGATTTTATAATGTTCAGCTATTCATTACCCAGAACTTCAAAAAGAAAAAAAATCTATATGTCTTATATGGCTTCTCTGGATCAAAAATCTCATTTCAAATCTCTGGGACGTTTAGATATGTCTCTGTTTATAGAGGTGACCGGCTGGCAGGACAGGCAAGACTGGTGTTGTTTTCTTTCAGATGTCTTTAGTATAGGATTAGCTAAAACTTCACTCAATAGTAATGTGTTTGACTTCTCTATAAACTTGTCTCTTCCTACGGATACCAATAGGATGTGGTAAATGGCTTTGGGAAACAGATTACTGACATATTTATGTAATCTTGTTTAGAATATTAAATTGGTATGTTGATTTACCAAATGGAAATTTTGCCAAATGCATTCAAGACTTTTTGCAAGTCTGAATTGAGGAGAAACAAATGATGTTCTTTTACTATGATACATCATTTTCTTTAGACATTTTTATTTCTTTCTGCCCCACCAGGAACATTAAGATAGAGTTAAAAACTGTAAAATACATGCACAGAGTAATAGAGCATGAATTTACTTGCCTTCCTTATCATGATAAGGCTCACAGAGAAGGAAATATAGGGTGAACAAGCACATAGAGTGGTAGTTAGCCAAGACCTGGCAGGTGAGGAGAGAACTGAAGAAAGTCAAAACCTAAAGGTTGTGTTAATTAATCAATGGATGAGAAGGATAGTGTTTTAGGAGGGAACACATTTGCAAGTGGATTTAGACTGAAGAATGGCAAAAGATGGGCTAGAGAGGAAAAAAGGTACCAGGTTAGGGAAGACCATGTAGATATTATGGCAGCTGGACTTTATGACACTGGAGAGCCATGGAAGCATTTGAAGCCCTGTCATGTAATTGTTCTGCATTTCAGAAAGTCTATCCTGTCAGCTGGGTGGAGAATAGACAGGGACCGGCAAGAATGGATGTTGGGAAGAGAGTTTAAGGAACTATGCCAGGAATCTCTGCAAGAGAGAGACTTGAACTAGACAGGGGTGGTGATGATAGAAAAAAAGCAAATAAAGAAATATTTAAGGTGTAGAGCAATAATAGAACTTGTTGAATAATTTAAGATAGGTAACAGATGAGAGAAAGTAGGGTAGAACCTGAGGTCTGGAATAATCAACAGAGAGATCACAGGAGGAGGGATAGATTTTTGAGATTAATTAAACTTACTAAATCCTGAGTTTAATTTTTAAGTGTTGCATTTTGCTTGTCTGATCATGTCCCCAAAGGCAGTTAAAATATATATCCAAGGATCAGGAAACTGATCTTAGTTAAAGAAAAATAAAGGTGTAAAAGTACTTCTGATTTCTAGATAAGAATAGCTCTTGCTGTTTTATTGTCGGGACTGCCCGCTCCCACTCCAGGCCTTATGGGCTCCTGCTTATTCTTCAGATTTTAAATCAGTTTTGACATCTCGAGACAGGGGTTCCCAGATCTCACAGATACAAGTTCACTTGCTTCATACTTTTATAGCTTTTTATAATAAATTTGTCCATCTACATGGACAGAGGAGACCGGCAGGCTACAATCCACGGGGTCGCAGAATTGGACACGACTGCACAACTACCATTTGCATCAAACACAACTGCGGAAAACCCAGTTTAGGTAGGTCTTTTCAGTAACAGTAACATTTACAGGATAGTCAGGAGTTTGAGAAAGAAGCAGAGAGACAGGAGAAAATTCAGGAAAGTGTGGCATTCTGGAAGCTAAATGAAAAGCAGCTTTCAAGGAGAACTGGCGAACAATCATTGGGTTTTGGTCGAGTAATTCACAAATATTCTTTAAGACAGTGGCTCAGATGGTAAAGACTCTGCCTGCAATGCAGGATACCCGGGTTTGATCTGTAGCTTGGGAAGACCCTCTGGAGGAGGAAATGGCAGCCCACTCCAGCATTCATGGAAAATTTCATGGACAGAGGAGACCAGCAGGCTACAATCCACAGGGTTGCACAGAATTGGACACGACTGAAAAACTACTACTTGCATCAAACAAACTGTGGAAAACCCACATATTGGCTCCACCCTCAGGAAACTAACAGTAAAGTGGAGAAACAAATATGCATCGATATCTGTGTACAAATACTGTGTACAAATATCAAACCTACACATAAATATTTCATTGTAAATGTCAGCAAGGTATAAAGAGTAAATTTATTATAAAAAAGCTATAAAAGTATGAAGCAGGTGAACTTGTATCTGTGAGGTCTGGGAACCGCCATCTCAAGATGTCAACACTGATTTAAAATCTGAAGAATAAGCAGGAGCCCATAAGGCCTGGAGTGGGAGCGGGCAGTCCCGACAATAAAACAGCAAGAGCTAAGGACCTACTGTGTGAAGGACCAGGGCCTGTGCCCTGACTACTAGATTTAACCTGAAACTATATTTTAGCATGAGAGTGATCCAAGCTTTCAGGAATTTTAAAAAAGTAGAACTGATTTATTACTCTTGGGCAACCCAGTTTGTGGGGAGGGCAGACCTATATCCTAGGGTAGACAGAGATATTGGAATTTAGTACTCATCTGTTTCAGTTAGAGAGGTCATTATGGGGGATATGACCTTATTGTTTATTAATTTGTTAAAAACTTATTAATGCCATTACATATGTGAGATACTATGGGGGAGAATGGGTGCCATATTATTCTTTTTACGTTATCATTAGTATTGTTTTGAGGTATAATTTATATGTTCATTCATTTTAAGCATATAATTGAGTGTTTGGCAACATAAGTTGTTACATTGGTCTTTAACATTTTTTTTTAAACATGAATCAGTGCAGTTTTACTTCTTTGGATGGTAATGGATGCTGTATTATACCTGGCTGAACTATGAGTTGCCCTCCTGGTGAAGTCTTAACTAGGGGCAATGCTAGGTGCTAGACTATTCTTTCCAGGAAGAAATAACACGTCTAATGCTCAATTGAGCAGTGAAAAGAGAAGAAAGTCACATATTTTATTAAGTCACATTTTAAGTGCTAATTAAAGACTCTTCACATATCATTCCTCTTCCTGCTGTTGTTTTCTTTCAATACACAATTAAGACAGTCTTACTCTGGTACCAGTGTTCAAAGATGTTGCTGATTCAGGAGCTCAGAGTGTATTGGTTTGTGGTGATTGTTTAATGTATTCTGTTCATCTGTAGATAAGAAAAGCAGCCACGTGGAAAAAAACTGTGCTTAATGTCTCACAGGGGCATGACTGGTGACAAAACTGAGATTTAAATGCCAATTCTCAAGCACAGCCAAGAGTTTCCTACAGTGACCATATCACCTGTCCTTGAGGGAAAAATGTAGTTCAAGAGGACTTCTTGCCTCAGATTCAGGATAAAATGCCTGATGAGTAATTTGCTCTTGAAATCTGAGTTTAATGAAGCCTTCATGTGTGGTGGTCTAGAATATAACTGCCCAGATACTTCCTCTCCTGCTTTAGAGCAAAACAGTGTGGCTGCTGCTTTAGATGATGAAGCAATGCTTCTTTTTATATTTACCAAAAAAATAGAATTATCAAAATGAACATGCACTTTTGTCTGTTTTAGATGTAATCCGTGTGGTTTGTATGTTTTTTATAAAATTTTCTACCTTTTGGTTCAAAAGATACAGATGATTATGAAGGTATTATAGGGGAGCACATCGTATGTGTGAGTAACAACACAAAGTTACTCTTTGTTGTTGTTCTTTCTCAGATATGCTAGAAAGTAAACACTAGTGGACTCACTGTGATGAACGACTTGACTTTAACTCCAGGGGAAATAAAAGTACTTCATTTGTTGGTGAATTGTCTTTCCTAATTTGTGCTGTATATAAATGTACACTTGAAAGAAAGTGAAAGTCGCTCATTTGTGTCAGACTCTTTGTGACCCCATGGACTATACAGTCCATGGAATTCTCCAGGCCAGAGTACTGGAGTGGGTGCCTTTCCCTTCTCCAGGGGATCTTCCCAACCCAGAGATTGAACCCAGGTCTCCTACATTGCAGGCAGATTCTTTACCAGCTGAGCTACCAGGGAAGCCCCAAATGTACACTTGTCCATCAGTATTTCAAAAATGTCATTAAATATTCAGATTTTAACTGAGTAAGATCATCACAGCATAGATCATCTTTTTCTTTGGTGTTTTACATGGGGTGCTTTTCGTGTTGAACTTTCATATGCTAACTATATGTACAGTCATCTAGTATTTTCTCCAATGTAAGATTTTTAATATGTTAAAAGACAGTTTGCATTGGTTTTGATATTATACTGGCATTTCATATTTGACCACTTTTGTTTTTCAGGAAACTCACAGCAATATGCATTGGAAAAAAGATTTTCCATTCCATATGTGTGCTGTTTGTTTTAATCTGACCAATTTAGAAAATGTGAATGTCTTTCAAACAATCACTATATTTGTGTGTCGCATATATTATTCTTTACCTGAAAGGTATAATAATTAGAGGATTATTACTGTCCTTGTGAAGTAAATTAGGGTCTTTTTCTTTCTTTTTTCCTTCTTGTGACTCTATTTGTTTCTTAATTAGTGTGACAAAGGTGGTTTAAAATAACAATTGTACTATTACTAGTGAAAACTGTGCTGGTAGTGGCAGTGGTGTTAATAGAAAAATGTCACAGAGCACTCATTTTCCTCTTGATTTAGTGCAGTGGTGGTTACAGAAAAAGTTGCGATAAAAAGAAAAATGGAATGGCTAATATTATTAGAAGAGTGGAATTTTACTTTGATTTATTGAAAAGGTAACACACTAATAAGCATCTAATTAATAACTATTCACAAAACATAATTGTTAGGCTTCAAATTATTCTTTCACTCTAAGCTAATCAAGATTTTAGAAACAATTCAAATTAATGGGAAAATACACTTTGCAAAATTAATGGTTACTTAGATTTAATAATAGTTTGAAAATTGCAGAAAATAAAAGCATGCAAAGAAACTAAGTATCTGTATAATATCAAACAAATTTCAAGCTGTTTTAATAGCCAATACTCAAAAATTTGACTAAGATCGTGCATATTATGATTATCAGAAAATTATCATGTACTACTGAGCTGGAAACACAAAATGATCCGTGATTCCTAATAGGATTTTATTATCTGTGTCATTAACGTTACCAATAATCCAAATTCATTATGTTTGCAACATTTGAGTAGAAAAACACATGATATAAGTGTGCCCCCAAGTGGCTATAGGCTAGTTTGTAAAAATATAGAAAAATACCTAAATGTTTTGAATGAGGGCCTTAGCTGGTTATATTCTCCAGTAAATCCTGGCTCCACCTTAGGCAGAGGAGTGATGGTTATAACCCTCCACTTAGGCAGATTGTTATCTCTCCTATTTTTAAAGTTATTCCAAGTTAGAGAATGTATAATTCTCCTATAGTTTTTACGACTATTTTGTTTTTAGTAGATACACATTAATCAACCTTTCTACATGTGGTGTAGCACTGTGAAACCATATTAAGACAACAGAAAATATTTTTTTCCCTTGTATACATAGTGTTTGATTATGTTAAACCTGAGTAATTCTCTGTCAAGTATTTAAAAATGCCTTTTGTGTTTAAAATAGGATATTGGATTGAGTAAGAAAATGTGTATTAGGACAGGCTCACGGCCTATAAAAGTAGTGAGCCTATTTTTGTGATATACATGAAAATTGTTAATTGTTTATAAATGTTAATCAGTAGGATATTGGATATCTATAAGTTATGTTGTAGATTCCACAGAATTTGAAACCCCCTTTCCATAGACCTTCTTAATAAAGTTGCCAACTTTTGTATTTTGACACAAAGATATTACCCAATTAATACTCGTCTTCATTTAACTCTCCAGTCACTAGTTCCAAGAGGCAAAAGCTTATTTGTTGCTCAGCTCATGCTTCTGGAAGAACTCTGCAAGAACTGGTTATTAGTGACCCTGTTAGATGTAAGCCCACACCAGATTTCTGAGGCAGCGCAGTGTGTCTACAATTGGACATATGTTAGACAGTTATGAGTTGGGGGTATTAAAAATCTAAGACAAGAGGGTTATAAAACATTCTGAGTCAGGAAGAAAAGCCTCAAATAACAGAAAAGGAAAATATCATTATAATCACTTTTGAATTTTTGAATGACAAATACTACTTGTTTGAGATACTATGAAAGCAAAAACACTAACTATACAGTTAAAAGATTGAATTTTCAGTTGAAATAAAAGTTTTGAGTCTAATCAGTTGTAACATTTCTAGTCTCAAGGTGAGTTTCTTCTAGCTGAAGTATAACTTCCTATGTTTTCCATTCTGTTACTTTGTTTAATCTCAAATTCTTTGTATCCACTCCAACCGTTTTTAATTGAAAAACTTAAAAAGTAAAATCATAAATAGATTCAGTTTTAATGTGTACAATCATTGAAGAAATAATACAAACATTTATATTTCCCTACTAAAAATTTCTCTTAATTAAAATAGTTTAGCATAGTAATTGTTTTTGATTGTGAAGAAAAGTTTTTTTTTTAATTTAATTATAGAATTGGAAGGAATCGAACAGTTTTTAAAAAGATAATCCCAACTGACCTCTAATTTTAGTTTGGTAGTTTAACATATATTTTTAAAGTTCTCAGAACAAGATTTCATAAATAAATGATGTCTATTAATTTTTTGCTAAGATCAAAATGAGTTATATATTTTTAAAAGACCATTTCTGACCTTACCCTTTCTACCTATGTTATCTAAAATAGGAACTCTAAGCATAAATCAGAGTCAAAATATAAATTATAATAGTAATACTATTTCAAAAAATTACTTTCTGGAACATTCTCTTCACACTGATAGAGAAAAATAGATTAAAGTAGAATAGGAGAACAAAAAGACAAAGTAATGGATAAAATGTTAGTATTTGTAATCTTAATTTAAAATCTCAAAGCATTATATAGCTCCTAGTAAAATGTGGACTTGTGTAATAGATAATGGTTTTCAGCCAGAAAAGTGTATTGAGTGCCTGAACTAAATGATTTCTTGTGCATTGTTTGTCTTTGTTATCTTAGGCTCCTTAATAACTTGTATTTTGCAAAGAAATTTCAAATTAATTATTCTTAATCTAACATTTTTATTCGATCGTATTTATTGATAACTCCTTGTGTTTTTGAAAATAAAGCCAGAAATGCTCTTGTCAAGGTTACTCACTGAATGGGATCATTCTTACGTGCTTAGGTTGGAAATGTATTACAGAACAGTGAAGCAGTGACACTGAGACAGGGCTCCCTAAATCCACCAGAGCTACCGATTGGCAAATTGCTTAATTTATATTCCTTTCATCTCATCTAATTATCTAATCTAATTAGCTCTCTTTTCAGAGTAATTATAGATCTTATGCACTGATCTCCTGTTCTGACCTATATATCATCTTCGACAAGTGGATAAGTTAAATGATATCAGACATGTTTTAAAAATACATGTTGTAAGTGATGCACACTTTAAAAAAGGAAAAAAAGTCATCTTTTCTGTTCATAAATAATGATTGTGTTGGTAATGCACCAAATAATCTTTTAAAGAGTAGGCTTTGACCACTAGCATACCATATAACATTAGAAAGGAGCATATGCTACAAACAAGAAGCTCAATGTTTCTCTTCTAAAAAAATCTCCTAATTATTTACTCTTACTTCCTACTTCTTATTCACAAAGCTAAAACACACTAGTGCTAAGATATTTAATTATTTTTTTTCTCTTGTGGTCATGATGTATTGTCCTCAAACCATTAATTGTAATAATGTTCCACGCTGCTCCGAAATAAAATGGGGGAAAGGAGTACTCCACTGAGGTTGACTCTTCAGCCTGAGCAGTCTTACACTGTCTTGATCACACATGGTCCCCAGTTTTCAGTTGGATTGGTACAAAAATACATTATTGAAATCCTCAATTCTACAGGTAAATTCAGCATTAATACTTTTTTCTTCCTATGGAAAAGTAGCAAATAAAATTGTATGCATTTCTTTGGCATGTGTAATTTCCATCAACAGGCACATGTATAGTGAACATTTCATTTGCACTGGTTGAAAAGGAGTAATTGACCAATAAAATGCCACATGTATCATCTTTGAATGTTTCTATGGTATAAGCACAGATATATTATCAGCAAAAATGAATGCCTCTCAAATTCTGGCCAATGGAAATAATATAGAATACATTGTTTTTTTCCCCCATCGTTCTATGATTTTAAAATAGGCCACAATGCAGAATTTATTTCCAAGAAAATTCAGTGTCACTGATATGTACAGTAAAAGCACTACCAAAATGTATCAGTTTTCAGAACTGAAGGCATCAGACACCCCAATCCTTGCTAATTCAAATAAATCAAAGCTTACCAAAGAAAGGTGACAATACATTAAAATGTTTGTGTGAAAAATTTTGCCTTACAACACTAGTTATACAAGTTAGTATCTATTAAAACTGAATACATCACACAGGACCTTTTATATCTTGAAAAGTATACATGAGCAAGACTGGAAGAAAAAAAGCATCAATTAGAAAAGCCCACAGTCTTTCAGATTCTCTTTGATTATTATATCTGTAACTGCATCAAACACGAACTTGACATTTTGAGTATCTGTGGCACAGGTCATGTGGGAATAAATTTCCTTATCTTCTTTTTTTAAATTCAGGTCTAGAAACTGGTTCTTGATGTAATTCCCTGCATCTTCAAATGTATTTGGACCTTGTTAAAAAAAAAGTTAAAGAAGTAAACCGTAATTGCATTTAAAAAGCATACAATTATAAATAATCTTTAGAATTTTACTCTGTGTGCTGTTTGATGTGCTCAGGATTACAAAATCAAAATGGCAATGGTTAATTATCAGGGATTTATATAACATCTACTTTGTGTTGGAAACTATGCTTACCCTACTGGGGGTTTCAAGTGGTTAAAATGTAATCTCTGCATGAAAACATCAAAATATAGTAGAACTACTAACATATTTGGGGCTCCCCTGGTGAATCAGTGAAAAAGAACCCACCCACCAATACAGAAGACATGGCTTTGATCCCTGAGTCGAGAAGATCCCCTAGAGAAGGAAATGGCAACCCGCTCCAGAATTCTTGCCTGGGAATTCCCAAGGACAGAGGAGATCGGCAGGCTATAGTTCCTGTGGTTGAAAAAGTGTCAGACATAACATAGTGACTAAACAAGAGCAACAACTAATGTATGTATACAACAGAGTGAGTAAGAAAGCCTGGATGTATGTCAAAGACTATGCGTGTAAATATGTGCATGCTTGTGTGCATGTGTGTTAATATGAACTAAAAGAAAAGAATGGAAATTGAAGATGAGTGGAATACATAATGAGGTAGTATTTGAGCTGGACTTTGAGGGTAGGTAGGAGAGAGAAAAAAATCTGTGTGAAGGAAAGCTAAAAAGTGATAGGCATGCACTGTAAGATTCCGGCTATATGACATTCTGGGGAGGGCAAAAGTATAGTAATAGTAAAAAGAACAGTGGTTGTAAGGGTTGGAGGTGAGGAAAAAGACATGAATAGGTAGATCACAGGGAGTTTTAGTGTAGTGACACTATTCTGTGTAACACTAGAATGCTGGGTACCCGACATGCGTTTGGTATTATCCATCAGACTGTGTAACACAGAGTTTATTCTGATGTAAAATATCATCATGGACTTTGGTTAATAATGTATCAATATCTGCTTATCAGTTGTAACAAAATAAATGTATGACACCAAGTCGAGGTGTTAATAATAGGGCAAACGGTGGGAGCTGACCAGAGAGGAAATATATGAAAACTCTCTATTTTCTGTTCACTTTTTATATCAACTAAAAATTGCTCTAAGAAATAAAGATTATAACTTATTGGAACACAAAGTGCTTAATTATGATTCTATATTTAATTTGTAACATTCAATACAACATTCAGGTAACTATACTTAATTACATGACAAATGTATAAGCATATAATTAATATTTATAAATAAAAAAGCTATAAGCAGTCATTATAGATTAGCCTAAGTAGCTATTTTGACAAAGTGCCATAACCCTAGCACATTTGGGCTACCCACATATCTAAGTGGTAAACTAGGTTTATATTTATGCTTGAGCTAAGCTGCTCAGTTGTGTCCAATTCTTTGCAACCCCATGGACTGTAACCCATCAGGTTCCTCTGTCCTTGGGGATTCTCCAGGCAAGAATACTGAATGGGTTGCCATGTCCTCCTCCAAGGGATCTTCCCAACCGAGGGATCAAACTCAGGTCTCCTGCATTGCAGGCAGATTCTTTACCAACTGAGCCACCAGGGAAGTCCATATTTATGTTTAAACCATAAATATCTCCGTCTAACACAGTTTCATTAACAACAGAGCATATAACTATTTACCAAAAATAAGTCTCCAAAAGAAATACAACTCTTCTAGAGAACCTGACATTTATAGTCAATAGCAAACAGGATCAGTACTAAAACTCTGCTGCTGCTGCTACTAAGTCACTTCAGTCGTGCCCGACTCTGTGCGACCCCATAGACGGCAGCCCACCAGGCTCGGCCATCCCTGGGGTTCTCCAGGCAAGAACACTGGAGTGGGTTGCCATTTCCTTCTCCAACGCATGAAAGTGAAAAATGAAAGTGAAGTCACTCAGTAGTGTCAGACTCTTAGCGACCCCATGGAATGCAGCCTACCAGGCTCCACCGTCCATGGGATTTTCCAGGCAAGAGTACTGGAGTGGGTTGCCATTACCTTCTCCTACTAAAACTCTGCTGCTGCTGCTGCTGCTAAGTCACTTCAGTCGTGTCCGACTCTTAGCAACCCCATGGACTAAAACTCTAGGAGGTAAGAAAACTGGAAAAAAGCTGACACTATTCTCAAATTGATTCAAGATCTTCCTCTGGAAACTTAATTCTGACTTTGAAGAGTCACTAAGATCTAGTACAGTGTTACAAGGTTTCATTGGGAAATATCTAAAAAATGCCAATTTGAAATAAAATTTATACTCATCATAATTTTTAAGATAATATAGTTTGCAATGCCATTTGATACATTATATGGAGTCTCAGCCCTGTTTGGTCTAACCACATCCCCTTTATTCATTAGAACTTTGCTTTACTGCAGGCAGTATAGAGAGGGTTTCCTCTTTTATTTGTAAAATTCTTTCCAATGTGGATCATACACATGACTCAAAAAGTATCATAGCCTCAAACCTCCTAAATATTATACATCAAGGTCCAGATAGAAAAGTGTATCTCTATACAAGAATTTACTACTTTGGAATTAAAGGAAAAGAATCTTACCAGTATACTCTGGAAAGCAGATACTAAGATGCACTTTGGTAACTTTTTCTTGAAAGAGATCTTTTTTATTGAGAAACAGGACAATGGAGGTGGTTGCAAAGTACTTGTGATTACAGATACTGTTGAATAGGTGAAGGCTTTCATGCATTCTGTTCTGTTAGATATAAAAGATGAAAATGTGTAGGATTGTTGTTTGCAAGATATTAATGGTGGGGATTATGAACAAGGATCTAGAAATAGCATCTGTCTTTGGAAGTTCTTAATTGAGTTGGGGAATGGGGTAGTCATATTGGAAATCACAAATGCTTATTTTTTACCTCCATCTTGTCTTCCTTTTAGACTTACCACTTCTTCATCTTCCACCAGAACCATGTCATAGGCACTGAGTGCAGCACAAAATATAATGCATGTAACTCCTTCAAAGCAGTGAATCCATTTCTTTCTTTCAGATCTCTGTCCACCTACATCAAACATTCTTTAAAAAAGTAAGGATAACAGAAAAATTAATCTTACAAATATCCTCCAAAATTTACATTAAGACGAACTTTTGGAATTATAAATGAATGCTTGTTTAAAGGTAGTCTTTTAATTTTTATTGATTATTAAGTAAGACTTATTTGGGCAACTTGCAGCTCAAGGACTATAGAAAAAGAGAACTTTTATTTATTTTTTGGTTTTCATGCAGGTGTCCCAGGTGGCGCTAGTGGTAAAGAACCCACCTGACAATGCCGGAGACGTAAGAGGCGTGGGTTTGACCCCTGGGTTGGAAAGATCCCCTGGAGGAGGGAATGACAACCCATTCCAGCATTCTTGCCTGGAGAATCCCCTTGGACAGAGGAGCCTGAAGGGCTATAGTCCATAGGGTCGCAGAGAGTCAGATTGAGGCAACTTAGCATGTATTTACACTGGGTAGAGTAAAATAATTCACATACTGACTTTGAGCAACTGGGAAATTTACAGCAGTTTGAAGTTTTAGTAAGATACCTGTTGGCCTTAGAGATTTTGATCAAAGACTATCTGTATTCTTAAATTACTAGAGCCCAGAGAAGATTGAAAGTTGTCATGGTTCCGATGCTACAAGTCTTGCTTGTTCACTGAGCTCCTCCTACATTCATTCATTCATTCATTTGAACAATTATCATCTGCCTACTATGTACTCGACACTGTGCTAAACCTACTGACACAAAGATAAAAAGATATAGTCACTGAATTCAATAAGCTTGCTGTCTTGTAAAGAGAAAAATAAATTATTATAATATTTTGTAATAAATATTCTAATTTGTTGTTGTTATTCAGTTTCTAAGTCACGTCTGACTCTTTGTGACTCCGCAGACTGCAGCATGCCAGGCTCCCCAGTCCTTCACTGTCTCTTGGAGTTTGCTCAGATTCATGTCCATATATATATATATACACATATTCTAACATAGAAGGTAAAATATGAGCCCAGAGGAAGATTTAAGTCACCCTGAGTGATCATGAAACTTAAAAAAGAGATGTTTGAAAATTTGGCCCTCCCTCTGGTGTTGTATTTTGGTAAAAAGCACCAATGTGGACAGAGAAACTCAATAAAGAAGCTAGGAATCCTTTGTAATCCCCCTCTTTCCCTTATCTTACATATAGTGCACATGTGAAATGCAGTTTCTAATTCATCCACTCCTTTGAAACTCCTCTCTTGTACAAGCCACTACAGTTTCTCACCAGGGACACTTTCTCACCAGGGACACTATAGAAATGTTCTAATTGGTCTCCCTGTTTCTAAAAGCTCTAAAAACAAATTCTCATAGCACTCAGAATTTTATCCTAATGTAAATCTTATTATACCACTTTCCTGCTTACAATTTTTCAAAGGCTTCTTTTCCCCTTAGTGTATGCTCAGTCACTTCAGTCATGTCTGACTCTTTGTGACCCTATGGACAGTAACTCACCAGACTCTTCTGTCTATAGGACTTTCTTGACAAGAATACTAAAGTGGCTTGCCATGCCCTCTACCAGAGAATCTTCTGACCCAGGGATTGAATCCAAGTCTCCTGGATTTCCTGCATTACAGGCAAATTCTTTACTACTGAGCCACCAGGGAAGCCCTTAGCATCAAACACAAACTTTTTTTTTTTTTGATGACCTCTAAGGTTCTAGTTGTTTTTGTTCATTCCTACCTTTGCAAGCTTCAGTTCAGCTCAGTTCAGTCACTCAGTCATGTCCGACTCTTTGCAACCCCATGAATCACAGCACGCCAGGCCTCAGTGTCCATCACCAACTCCCCGCAGTTCACCCAAACTCACGTCCATCGAGTCAGTGATGCCATCCAGCCATCTCATCCTCTGTTGTCCCTTCGCCTCCTGCCCCCAACCCCTCCCAGCATCAGAGTCTTTTCCAATGAGTCAACTCTTCGCATGAGGTGGCCAAAGTACTGGAGTTTCAGCTTTAGCATCATTCCTTCCAAAGAAATCCCAGGGCTGATCTTCAGAATGGACTGGTTGGATCTCCTTACAGTCCAAGGGACTCTCAAGAGTCTTCTCCAACACCACAGTTCAAAAGCATCAATTCTTTGGCGCTCAGCTTTCTTCACAGTCCAACTCCCACATCCATTCATGACCACTGGAAAAACCATAGCCTTGACTAGACAGACCTTTGTTGGCAAAGTAATGTCTCTGCTCTTGAATATGCTTGAATAGGTGGTCATAACTTGTCTTCCAAGGAGTAAGTGTCTTTTAATTTCATGGCTGCAGTTACCATCTGCAGTGATTTTGGAGCCCAAAAAAATAAAGTCTGCCACTGTTTCCACTGTTTCCCCATCTATTTCCCATGAAATGATGGGACCAGATGCCATTTTCCTACCATTCTTCTTTTCAATGCAATCCAATCACAATGCTATTCATTCAGTTCCTTTAATATAAATCTAACTTTTTGCTATCTTAGGACTTTTGCATAGTCCATCTCCCTTCCAGGCAATATGGTTCAGTTCTTCCTTCCATAAGACTGTTTTTTCCCTCAATTTTCAGGTTTTAATATCAATATCAAGACTTTGCAGATAGCCACCTAGAGCATCCTTTGTAAATTGTTAACTTTTTCCACTGCCCATTTACTTTCTGTTGTATCACTCCATTTCTTTTATAGTAATTGTCACAATCAATAACTGTGATTTATTTTTTATATGTTTAGTAGTTATCATCTCCCTAATAGAATAGTGGTCTTATGAGGGCAGGGACCTTATCTACACTGGAGATGGTTATATTCCCCGTGCCAGGCACTGTGCCTGTAACATAATAAACATGCAGTAAATACTTGCAAATAAATGAATAGTTTCCATGTTAATGAAATGGAGGGAGGATTTTTACCCAAAGTCATCAAGGAATGAGAGAACACGGCAGGCTTGGGACAAATAATAATATTTTGGAGAATGTAAAGATTATGGTAAAATATTGAAATTTATGGCCTGAGTCAGCAAATATTTATTGAGCATTTATTACATTCTAAGTGTCAGAGTTTCAGTCTTGAGAATCTTCTGATCTGGTTGTAGTGGTGGTAGTTATGTGTGTGGTCTGTGTGTGTATGTGAAATGGAGTGATCAGAAACTGCAGAGAAGATAGTGTGTAAAAAGAATGTTCCAGATAGAAGCAGTAAGAGCAAAAGCAAGAGCAAAGGATTTGAGCACCCAAGAGTAAGCCTGAGGTGTTAGACCAGAAATAGATTTTCTGTCTTTTCTATTACATGAGAAGATCAGTTTTTGTATTGTGGTCAATGGCAATCCATAGGTGCTTTTGAACTAGGGTATTAACATTTGCTTGTGTACTTATTGTTAGGTCGCTTTGATCTGAGTTCAAATCTGAAGACAGATTTGATGAGGAAGAGATTAGAGGCAAAGGAAAAATTACAGGGCTTTCATAATAGCTTGACCCCAAAATATTAAATATTCAATACCAAGGAACACCCAACCTGTACAGATATTTCAAAGGTAATAACAATATTGGAGTATTAAATATCAGTCAGCAGACTTATTGAAGATAATCAGAAGTACCACACATTGTACTTCTCTAGTGCTTAATATTTCACATATTAATCCAGCAAAGAACAAACGTATAGAACTAAAATTCCTCAAATATGTGTACCAATGCAAAATCACTCCATTTAGTAGTATATTGAAAGAGAAGTTGCTCATATTATTGAAGACGATGTTTAGGAGTTCGATAGTTGCGTGGTTTAGAAATTTAAATTTGGTGTCAATAAAGACTATTATGGGGTTCCCTGGTAGCTCAGCTGGTAAAGAATCCACCTGCAATGCAGGAGACCCTGATTCAATTCCTGGGTTGGGAAGATCCCCTGGAGAAGGGAACGGCTACCCACTCTAGTATACTGGCCTGGAGAATTCCATGGACTATACAGTCCATGGGGTCGCAAAGAGTTGGACACGACTGAGGGACTTTCAGTTTCACTTTCAAAGACTATTGTAAGTGCTGCTAATTACCAAACCCTCTACAGTTTCGGACTTGCAATATAAATGGAGGAAGAGGACAGTTTTGACTTAAAGGTTATAATATGTAAAAATTAGCCAACAAATTTAATTTTTAAAATTTAGTAAACATACTTATGGAAGCAAGGATGATAAATATGCATTCAGACTTTAAAACTTTTAGTCAACAATTATTTAAACTTCACCATAAAGTTATAAGATAGATACAATTATCTCTCTAAACAAGGCTCATTAATCCAGTTGATACTTGAGGCTGCTGTGTAGCAGGTGCCATGTTAGGTTCTTTATGTATGACAGCTATGTTGTGAATGTTAAGCTTTGTTGCGAAGTTCATTAGGTCTGCTTCCTTAGACTACAGGTCCTAACAAGTACATCTATCTACTGTTAGTTGTCAAATCCTCACCAAGTAGAGTAGAAGCATATTTGTTGTGCAGCCTTCTTTCCCCAGGTCAGAAAATAGCTTTTTGTGTTGTCAAACAGATAACTGTGTAAAACTTTAAAACTTTCCCCTTCCCAAGGGTTGTGTTGCATTCTTTTTATGGACCATGTGGTTATCTCCTGACTTTGATCATTTATCTTCTCTGAACTCTGCTATTGATATTAACACATATGTGTGAAAAGTAACTATTCTCATTTTTAGTCAAATATTTAGTTGATAAGAGGTTCAGTTCAGTTCAGTTCAGTCGCTCAGTCGTGTCCGACTCTTTGTGACCCCATGAATCGCAGCACATCAGGCCTCCCTGTCCATCACCAACTCTCGGAGTTCACTCAGACGTCCATCGAGTCAGTGATGCCATCCAGCCATCTTGTCCTCTGTTGTCCCCTTCTCCTCCTGCCCCCAATCTCTCGCAGCATCAGTCTTTTCCATGAGTCAACTCTTTGCATGAGGTGGCCAAAGTATTGGAGTTTCAGCTTTAGCATCATTCCTTCCAAAGAAATCCCAGGGCTGATCTCCTTCAGAATGGACTGGTTGGATCTCCTTGCAGTCCAAGGGACTCTCAAGAGTCTTCTCCAACACCACAGTTCAAAAGCATCAATTCTTCAGTGCTCAGCTTTCTTCACAGTCCAACTCTCACATCCATACATGACCACAGGAAAAAACACAGCCTTGACTAGATGAACCTTTGTTGGCAAAGTAAAGTCTCTGCTCTTGAATACACTATCTAGGTTGGTCATAATTTTCCTTCCAAGGAGTAAGCATCTTTTAATTTCATGGCTGCAGTCACCATCTGCAGTGATTTTGGAGCCCAAAAAGATAAAGTCTGACACTATTTCCCCATGTATTTGCCATGAAGTGATGGGACCAGATGCCATGATCTTAATTTTCTGAATGTTGAGCTTTACGCCAACTTTTTCACTCTCCTCTTTTACTCTCATCAATCAAGAGGCTTTTTAGTTCCTCTTCACTTTCTGCCATAAGAGTGGTGTCATCTGCATATCTGAGGTGATTGATATTTCTCCCGGCAATCTTGATTCCAGCTTGTGCTTCTTCCAGCCCAGCGTTTTTTATGATGTATACTCTGCCTGTAAGTTAAATAAGCAGGGTGACAATATACAGCCTTGAAGTACTCCTTTTCCTATTTGGAACCAGTCTGTTGTTCCATGTCCAGTTCTAACTGTTGCTTCCTGACCTGCATACAGGTTTCTCAAGAGGCAGGTCAGGTGGTCTGCTATTCCCATCTCTTTCAGAATTTTCCACAGTTTATTGTGATCCACACAGTCAAAGGCTTTGGCATAGTCAATAAAGCAGAAAAAGATGTTTTTCTGGAACTCTCTTGCTTTTTCCATGATCCAGCGGATGTTGGCAATTTGATCTCTGGTTCCTCTGCCTTTTCTAAAACCAGCTGGAACATCTGGAAGTACATGGTTCACGTATTGCTCAAAGCCTGGCTTGGAGAATTTTGAACATTACTTTACTAGTGTGTGAGATGAGTGCAATTGTGCGGTAGTTTGAGCATTCTTTGGCATTGCCTTTCTTTGGGATTGGAATGAAAACTGACCTTTTCCAGTCTTGTGGCCATTGCTGTTTTCCAAATTTGCTGGCATACTGAGTGCAGCACTTTCACAGCATCATCTTTCAGGATTTGAAATAGCTCAACTGGAATTCCATCACCTCCACTAGCTTTGTTCGTAGTGATGCTTTCTAAGGCCCACTTGACTTCACATTCCAGTATGTCTGGCTCTAGGTGAGTGATCACACCATCATGATTATCTTAGTCATGAAGATCTTTTTTGTACAGGTGTTTTGTGTATTTCTGCCACCTCTTCTTAATATCTACTGCTTCTATTAGGTCCATACCATTTCTGTCCTTTATCAATCCCATCTTTGCATGAAAGGTTACCTTGGTATCTCTAATTTTCTTGAAGAGATCTCTAGTCTTTCCCATTCTGTTGTTTTCCTGTATTTCTTTGCACTGATCATTGAGGAAGGCCTTCTTATCTCTTCTTGCTAGTCTTTGGAACTCTGCATTCAGATGCTTATATCTTTCCTTTTCTGATAAGAGGTATAAGTTATGTAAGTGATCCTTAGCCCACTGTTCTCTCTCTCAGCATATCTTACAGCCTCCCAGGGAAGGGAGGACAAAGATTACTTAGTCTTAAGGTTTTATTCATGTTGATAAAATGGCTTCTGAAAAATCTTAGATTGCATGCTAATAATCCTCTCATTTTATGACTCACTTGATAAACAGTTTGTTTTTGTTTTTTTTGCCTATGCAGAGTGATGTTAGAGACACAGGTCCAGGGAGCATTGACCTTTTTTCTAATGCCATCTGCTATTACTGAACTGAAATGCTCATTGGCAAAGCAGATCAGTGGCTGCAGTTTTGCTTTTATATTGATTCTCTTGGATATTACATTTTATTTTGCTGCTGTTGTAGTAATTTATTTTTTACATGTCTTTTCATGTTATCTCCTCTAAATTTTAATTGGGACTTACTTTAGAGAAGGGAATGGCTACCCATTCCAGTGTTCTTGCCTGGAGAATTTCATGGACACAGGAGCCTGGTGGGCTATACTACATGGGGCTGCAAAGAGTCAAACATGACTGAGCAGATAACACTAAAGCATTATAATCATTGAAAAAAATGTGGAGATTCCCAAAGTGGAACAGGTAAGAGATATAAATACACATTTCATCATCACTTTTCTGAGAAAAACAATAATAGAAATCAGAGGACAACCTGTTTTTTGCTGACTGAATATCTGGATTGGTTAAATATACTGGGACAATTAATGAGGTGAATGGATATGTGATGTGGCTTGAATATCCTTAATTGCCTGAATAGTTAAGATAATTAGAGCTTTAATGACATTAGATGGAACTTTCAGTTCTCATTTTGAAAAGTTTTTTTTTCTTTTTTCTTTTTTGATTGCTTGATTGACTTAATGCATGTTTCCTTAACTGTGATATTTAAGAAAGGATTATTAAATATTAAAATGTGTTTAAATGCCTGACAGGTATGATGTAACTAAAAATTCACAGGTCAGGCTTTTAAGCAACAATTGAACATCAATTATTTGTTAAACTGCCCATGGTATTAATATAGGGCAAGCCATCAAAGTTTTATGGCTTTATGTTAAACAGTTGACTAAGCAGTTGAGTTTTATAGTCCATTTTAAACAGTTGGAAAAGCTATTGAATTTTACTAATTTATGTTAAACAATTGGCTAAATATGGAGGAGGGCATGGCAACCCACTCCAGTGTTCTTGCGTGGAGAATCCCATGGATACAGGTGGGCTACAGTCCATAGGATTGCAAAGAGTTGGACATGACTGAAGGGACTTGAACACACAAATATTTAACCATACTTCATACTAGAAAAGGTTATTATGAAATAATAGGCCCTTTATATACTTTCAAAGTCGTTGCATAGTCTAGGATAGCTAAAAATAATGCTATTGCAGCTAATTTTTTGTAAGATGTCTTTGCTCATCCTATAAGCATGTGACTGTCTTGGAAAAATAACAATTTCTGACATCCTTTATGTATTTGACCACAGAAAAATAAGATCTAATCTGAATAGAAATTTATTTTAAGCTCTTGTGTTGAATGGGATGTATTCAACATATTTGACTATATCAGAATTGGTATAACTTTTTAAAATTTTATCTTTTTATTGACATATAGTTGACATACAAAATTATACTATTGCAATTTACAACCTAGTGATTGACATTTATATATGTTGTAAATTGATCCCCACAAAAAAGCTAGGTATAAGGTCCTAAGGTGGCTGCCTGTGTCAGGGCCAACGTGTGTATCTGTGTTACCACTGCACAGTCTTAGCAAAGTAGCTTCACTAAGTCTTTCCCTGTGCCCAGTTCTGAAAATAAATTAGGGCAGATGCTGCAGATAGAAAGAATATGCACCGAGGTCATTCTAAATCCCTTGACTGTTTGTTATTAAAAAACAGAATCAAAAGGATTAACCATCATAAGGTAGCCTGGGGTTGCTAAACTCCTGTAATTGTTAATATCATTATATATTTTCTACTAAATTTGTGTGTAACTTAAAATGCCTACAGAAGAGTTCTTTGATTATTGAATAATATAATGCTTAAAGTCATTAAAGTAAATTCTAACATGAGAATAAATTAGATATCATGTTATGCTGCTGCTGCTGCTAAGTTGCTTCAGTCGTGTCCGACTCTGTGCGACCAGATAGACGGCAGTCCACCAGGCTCCCCTGTCCCTGGGATTCTCGAGGCAAGAACACTGGAGTGGGTTGCCATTTCCTTCTCCAATGCATAAGAGTGAAAAGTGAAAGGGAAGTCACTCAGTCATGTCCAACACTCAGTGACCCCATGGACTGTAGCCCAGATATCATGTTATATAACTTATAATTTTGAAAACATTAACCATGAACATACCTGTAACAAAAGTATAGTTATACATGATTTATTGCTCTGTGAGATCTAATAGAGAATAAGAACCAGACACTCCTAAGCTGTCTCATGTTGCAACAGAAATGAACATAGTGGGCATGATTTAACTTCAAATTCAAAACAATTATAATTTATTTTGTATCATAGATTGGGTAAATCTATGATACTGTTGAAAATAGTTACATTACAATTACAAAATCTAAAGCTCTACATTGTAATAGTTGCTGACCTCTTTTCCCTAGCTTCCATATAGTTTTATCTCCTTTCAATTATTTTAATCATAGAGCTCTAGGAAGAAAGGACTTCTCTATAACTGATAACTCTTATGATCTGTAAGTTCTTTGCCCTGAGGAATTATTTTATAATAATAAAAAGGTTAACATTTGCATTGCATTTTCTATTTACATAGTAACTTCTGTAAAGAGAAATCATTTTACCAGTTTGACAGTTGAAGGTTCTGGTATGATAAAAAAAAGTCCAAGGTAATTTGCATTGAAGTTGGACACGACTGAAGCGACTTAGCAGCAGCAGCAGGGGATACATGAAGATAATACAGTACATCGACAGCATTTTTTCATTTTGATGTTCCTGTTTAAAATTCTGCAGTCTTCAATTTAATATGTAAATTGACTTTATCTTTAAAAGTTTTAGGATGATTTATGCTATGTGAATACAAATCAGTGCTAATGTAAGTACCTAGGCACTTACTGAAATGAAGTTGGAAGGTACCTTATTTTTATACTTCCTATTTTAAAATACTATGAAATTTTACACTGTGAATGCCAGTGTACTTTTGGATAATCCTATTTAGTACTTCAAAAAAAAAAAGTGATTTAGCTGTGAGAATTTATTAAGGGATTAATTATCTCAATTGCTGTGACTACTTAAATGATTTGAAATTTTTTTAAATGATTTAAAATAGTTCCTTACAAGCATGTATAACTGTGTTTTTTACACTTTATAGTAAAAATTGAGTATTTTCAAAATTTCATTGCTTAAATATTGTTTCTAGAGAAATTCCCTACATGCTCTTCCTCATAAATGATGTTCTTAATTACACACCCTCTTGAGCCAGAGAGAAAGCAAAAGCTAGTAAGAAAACAAAAGAGCTCAAAACCCGTTTTAGTGGGTGGGAAAGAGGTAGTGGTTGCACACTAGAGAAAATGTTGTGTCAAAATGAGTCTTAACTGAGCTTCAGTCCAATTCACAAATATCTTACATTTTAGCATTGCTACTGTATAAAGAATTAGCAAGACCTTTCTCATTCCTTCATATGAGCCAACAATATAAGAAAGTATATTTTCATATATGCACATATATATATATATACACGAAGGATTACTTATGCAACTTAAAATGCTTTACAGAACTAACCACAGAATTAGAAAAGGAAAGGAAAATGACGATGCACCAATGAGTCTAGTGTCCTAGTGCAAATGCTGTATTCTACTTGGTTTTTTAAAATGTATGGATAATGATATTACATTAATATAATGTATTAATATCATTACATACAATGATATTGTATGTAATGATATTACAGCAAATGCTGTATTCTACTTGGTTTTTTAAAATGTATGGATAATGATATTACTTGGTTTTTTAAAATGTATGGATAATGATATGATAAAATGTATGGATAATGATATTACAGTGCAAATGCTGTATTCTACTTGGTTTTTTAAAATGTATGGATAATGATATTACAGAATTATGGATAATGATATCAAGTTCACTACTGAGTGAACTTGATGTTTCAGGAAATGATGATGATTTCCTGAGCTTTTGTGTGTTTGTTGGCAGTTTTACACATACCCTCCTTTTAGGAGTGCAGACTTGTGAGGTGCCAAAGAGCCCTAACAACAGGACTCTATCTCCCCAGTAGGCTGTCTTTTTATCCCTCTTCCCTCTTCTCTCTGAAGGGAATTATGGATGACCAACAACTTTGGAAGAAGCACTTACTCTACAGGACAAGAGTGGTTTCCAGCCCAATTTACCTTATAGCCCATCAGGGTTGAGCAGTGTAAGAAGTGTGGTTTTTGAAGTTAGAAAGATAGCCATTTTAATCACATTTCTAGCATTTCTGTGTGTGATCTTGGAGAAACCTTCTACCTGTTTCCATTTTTGACTCTTTGTCTTATGTAAGGACAGCAATACCCATGCATCATATCACAGTAAGGGTGTAAAGACCGTGTTCATAGCTGCTTGGCACAGTACATCTACTCCTCCAGGCAGGATTCAGGCTGGCTGAGTGCCTGCTCTGAGTTCGTCACTGTGGTGATCACAGGAGATAGAGCTGTAAGCAAACGTGGCCCCTGGCCTTCTGGACCTCAGATCACATGAAACAAAAGGAGCAAACTGATAAAGAAACAAGGCAGTTTCATGTAGTGGTAAGTTCAAAAAGAGAAAAATGCTGTAACATCAGTTGTGTAATGATACTGGCTCACGTTGGTGTGGCTGGAAGAACTGTTTGTCTATCTTCCCAGTTCTACGTTTAGTGTCATCACGTTTCTAAGTTGAAAACGGCTATTGTTAGGGTATTGACACTCAAGAAATCCTCAAGGGCCAAAAATCAGTCTGACCCCCTCCATCCCTGGGGGCTTGTTGTTACATATTTACCCACACTCTGCAGGATATAGTTATAACAGGGACATTTAGGGATGGTTAATAGGTAAGGTGGTCAAGACTCTATGAGGGGACAGTGTTTGATTGGGAAACTTAATAAGAAGGGGCCAATTCTTGCAGAGACCTAGTGTCAGAGCATTTTAGTTAAGAAGAACAGTAAGTGCAAAGACTCAGACTTAGACATTCAAGGAACAGAGATATAAAAAAGATAATTTATGCTAGTGAGCGTTTCTGACAAGATACTTGATTGTTTGATGTGGTAAAGAAAGACCAGGGTTGGGAGTTTCTAGATGTTCAAGATGTGACATTAATTTTTAAAACTGGCTTGTCAGCCAGTTTTAATAATAAGACAGTCTAGGATCTAGAAAATTCCATTAGCTTTATATAAGATAAGCTAACACCAAGTTATAATTCTCTGCTGGGACTTCAACTAATTTTTTACAACAGCCACATTAGACAAGCAAAGAAGAGATAATTTTATTTCTCAACAATTACTGCTAATTAATGGAGACTCTGATTGGAACCTTGGTAGGATTAGCCCCAAGGCCTGTAGTCAGCTTCTAGCCTGTTTCAGGGAGAAATTTGGAGAGGAGAAAGAGTCAAAGAAATGCTTTGAGAGGCTTAGCAGGGGTAGAACAGAGGAGCAATTGGATTTGGGCTCTCAAAGTACAACCCTGAAAACTGGATCAATGATCAGGCATCTGGAGAAAGTAGTTGTCAAAGAGGAACTGTGCCACAGTGATGACAGGCCTGAAGACAAGCTGCTTATGGTTGCCAAGAGATGTTAATCCCAACCTTTGCAGTTCCTTATCCTGTTTGGTCTTTCATTCATCTTTCAGAAAATTTATTTGTGTGCTTGACATTAATGGGTAGTTTTCAGGGCTTTCTTCCATATTAATTGAAAGTATCCTGGCCATCTGTGTAATAATATTCTAATTAAATACTATATGTCAGTAATTACAATAGTTTTAAAGCAATTAAACTTTGATCCCACTGAAACAATCTTTCCTCAATGGATACAAATAATTCATGTCACCTTTTCCCATTTTTTTCTACTTTTAAAAGATATTCCCGTTATTGAATGCATGAATGACTTAATTATGTTTTTATTAATAATTATGTTTATGTTATATACCCTTAATTATGTTTTAAGGGTACATCTAGAACATGGTTTTAATGTCTAATATTCTATCTCAGGGAGAAGGCAATGGCGGCCCACTCCAGTACTCTTGCCTGGAAAATCCCAAGGGTGGAGGAGCCTGGTAGGCTGCAGTTCACGGGGTCGCAAAGAGTCATACATGACTGAGCGACTTCACTTTCACTTTTCAGTTTCATGCATTGGAGAAGGAAATGGCAACCCACTCCAGTGTTGTTGCCTGGAGAATCCCAGGGACAGGGGAGTCTGGTGTGCTGCCGTCTATGGGGTCGCACAGAGTCGGACACGACTGACATGACTTAGCAGCAGCAGCAGCAGCAGCATTCTATCTCATCCACAATCATAGGGAGAGGCACTTAAGTGTCAAGGGACATTTTCTAACACTATAGTATGGATTTCTATTTCTTGGTATAGTAAATGGGTAATTTTACAACAGAATTGCTAGGAGGGTCTTGATAATGCAACAGCAATGAAAATAATTGACTCATACCCAAATCATACTTATGAAATAGGTCTTGTTATTCCAGTAGATAGCATCACATTCAAATAATTCTCTTCTAAATTATTTGCATTTTTAAATTAAGGAAACAAAATAACATTTCAAGCAAATGGGAGAGTAGGAAGGTACAGAAATAAGATCCTTGGCACCTGTTGCTTCAGTGTTATTTAAATGTATTTCCTTTTGTTTTTTTCAAAGTAGGATATCAGTTTCAAGTATGAGGAAACTAAAATCTAGCTCCCACCTGCTCAAGAAGAGGTATTTTTTTTCTTGAAGAGGAGGATGAGGCTCAGGATCAGGATTGGCATGGAGAGCTACAGGAGGGCAGAGAAAGATCATGGAACTGAAGTAAACAAGGCCTCATGAACATGCCCAAGGACTCACTGTACTTGATCATGGGTTAGAGCTCTTCTCCATAAAGAATATGTGCTTGATGCATATTTCTGTTGAGAGTTTAAAAAGACATTGGCTCATACCTGAAATGCAAGTCTTTAAAGGAGAATTGAGTTTCAATGATTCCAGTTGTTTTCACTCGAGAATGTAGAACATCTTGTTCATTCGGGACATAGCCAGGCGCTGCTATTCTGTCCAAATCATTAAGGTAGCTAATAATAATAATAATAAAAAAAGAATATATAGTTTTAATTTTGTGTTAGAAGATACCAGGATTCAGTACAAATGAATTTTTCATTTAGAGTCCACTAAACTGATTAACTTCCAGACTGATGCTTTTCAAACTCTGCTTCTCAAAATTCTAAGAGCTCAGTGGCTGGGATGTTACAGAGCACTGGGTGTGACGGACAACTGCCCTGCGGGTCCTTTTGTGAAGGCAGCTGGGTGAATGCTGCCTTAGCTTAATCTTACAAGGCTGATATGATGGATTCGCTGGTGTCTGAATAGGCACTTGAGAGGAAAGCTCTCCTTACAGGACTTAGATCATCCCTCCGCCAAAAATGCTTTCTTGTAATGATGGTCACTAGACTAGTCTCAAAACGCTGTAGTTTGTATTTAGGCAGTTGGAATTTTAAGAGAGTGGCTCGTTTTAGTATTGTGGTCTGTTGGTTTTGTGTTGTTTCTCCTGGATCCTCTAGTTTAGGAATTGGAATTGTCTTTATTAAGTGCCATGATTTTATCCAGTTAGGTCAGTAATAGAAGAAGCTTTTCACTTTCTTTCTGGTTCATGCTGGAACTACTTAGTTAGGTTGCTGACCCACTCCTGAGTCAGTGCTCCTGAGGACAGAAAGCTGAATTTATACACTGTATACTTTCCTGCCTCCTCTTCTCTTCCAAGAGTGCCTCAGCATGTCCTCTGCTCTTCTCCAGAGACCACATTTAAAAACCCTACTATCATCAGCCAAAATACTGTCCTCTTTCTGCCCACAGGATCTAGGGGTGGTGAGAGGCTGGAATGAGCATGATTAAGCTGTGTGCTCTGGAAGAGTCTATTAGATTAGAGGAAATAAACCGCTTTTAGCTTCATCCTTCAAGTCAGATCATGTCGCTGGAGTAAAACAAAGTGCTTTATTGCTTTAAAAACAGTTGAAAATCACCTGTTCTATACTTTTGATACTAAGGTTTTAGGAGCTTAGCAATATGACTATTTCTATAAAAATATTAAATAGAGATACCAATAGCCTAGTAAAGTTTTTATGCTCAAATTGGCCTTTATAGTGAACGAAGTTTATACTTACAACCTAAATAAAAAGATCATAATGGACATGCATTCATCTAGACAGAATTTGAGAGGTAGAATATAACTGAGTATTAGTTATTGTTCAACAGTTCAATTTTTCAGAGACTAAGTTGAAGAGCTGTTATACCTTAAAGTCTAGCACAATGCCTTAAAAGTTAATGCTGTTTGTTTTTGAAAATAAATTCAGTAGCAATGTAGATAATTATTCTTGAAGGGTATTTCTGATTTTAAGCTGAAATAAACTAAGAATGGTCAAGTGTCCCAAAGGGATTTTGGTCAAGGACAAATGACAGTCAGACTTCAGAAACACATATATGTATAATGTGAAAATTGATCACCATGTTTTTTCTAATAGTTTAATTTTATTATAAAAAGACAAATCAAGGTATAAATACATCAGAAGAAAATGTTAGAAGATACTTTGTTTTATCTATTTTCTATTTCTGAAGCAAGGTCTTTGGTGAATTTCTTGTTAACTCAGGCTGCATATGTGGTAGTATACTGTTGGTCAGTTGGTTCATGCAGGAGCAAAAACAAAAGCAATCCAAACAGAAACATACCTGCTGTGATAGAGATTAAATCCATTTTAGTTATGGGTAAATGAATGCTTTGGTAAAGACACGCTTTAATGTACTTTTATTTGCATACATAAATGATGTCAAGCAAAGCAGAAACATTGGCAGAGTGACAAATTTGCATCTAAAATACTCATTTTAATAAACAAATATAGAATTTGGGTGCTCAAGCCTGTGGTCGAAAACTTAAAACAAGCCAGAGGCCTGAAATACCTATAGTTCAAATCACTTAAAAAAATATCATTCTTTTTCTAATCATGTAAATATAGTATCTTTTTCAGTGAAGTCCATGTTGAATCTTAAAGCATGTGGAGTTTGTTGCACACTAGACAGCCCCAATCAGCAAACTGCAAAGTATTAATAAAAATCTTTCCAGCTCTCGCGATGCTTTTCTATAAGTTTGCTAGTACTGATTGTGGAGAGTGAGGTGTTATGTCACCAACATTCCCTGATTAGAACTCATCTCTTTATTGACCTCAACTTAAAGAGTCTTTAGGTTTGAGAGAAAATCAAATATCTCATTTCCAGAAAAATTGGATGAATAGATTAATAGACAGGTACATGAATGGATAGATGGAATGAAGGAAGGAAAGGAAGAGAGAGGGGGAAGAAAGAGAAAGAGAGAGGAAGGAAAAGAAATACCATTGCACTGCTGCTGCTGCTGCTGCTAAGTCGCTTCAGTCGTGTCCGACTCTGTGTGACCCCATAGATGGCACCCCACCAGGCTCCCCCGTCCCTGGGATTCTCCAGGCAAGAACACTGGAGTGGGTTGCCATTTCCTTCTCCAATGCATGAAAGTGAAAAGTGAAAGTGAAGTCGCTCAGTTGTGCCTGACTCTTAGCGACCCCATGGACTGCAGCCTACCAGGCTCCTCTGTCCATGGGATTTTCCAGGCAAGAGTACTGGAGTGGGGTGCCATTGCCTTCTCCACCATTGCACTACAGAATGTATATGAAGTAAACTGGATGTGGTATCAAACTGACATTAATTTTAGTTTAAAATGTTAATGTAATTATTTTTTAAAAAAAAAAAAAACCTGTTAAATTTTGGAAGAAAGCAATGGAAGTTCAGCTAATTTAGTAAGGTGTCACTTAATTTTCACTTTAAGAATCCATAATGGCAAAAAAGTTAACATTTACATTGTTTTTAAAAAATTTTGTAAGAAAACCTTCTTAGACACAAAGGGAGGAAGTCAACTTTCTTCTTATTTTCTACTGCTGTTTGCAAATTGATCTGGGTAGTTAAAAATCACTGCATTACTGGCAACATTCACAAAATTGGTGCAGAGATTTATAGATTTGTTTAACTTGAAGAACAGACAAATATTTTTAATATGAATCTGAAATGTGATAGTCTCACTATAAAATATATTTTGTCAAAACAAAGAAAAAAAAACTAGAAGGGAAGTCTAAGAAAAACAGTAAAATGTCATTTTTTTGCCCATCTGGGGTATGCAGTACATAATTATTTTTGATATCAAAGAGCAAAGAATTTGGTAAACATAATATAATTGCAAACATATTTCTTACATTATTTTAAGGGAAAATGTCTAACCAATAATGTGTATCTAAAATGAAATATATTGAAATTACAAGTATCAACATATCTTTCTCTTCCTCTTTCTCCAGAACTTTGCTAAGCAGCATTTTATAGGAATATCCCACAATTCAGTTTCTGATTAATTGTGACTGCCTTTTTCAATGATTCATATCAAAAGCAATGTTTTCTATACCATAGAGTAATATTAAACCATTGTTTATGTAATCAAAGGGTGATACCCATTCTCTACGTCATCAGAGAGATAAGAACAGGAATTTCCTCCAAGGTCCATTGGATTTTGGAATTTTAAATGAACATGAATGAGCAGTCACAGAGGACTTTTTTTCTGTTATGTTTTCCTAGAATTTATATGGTTTGTTTTCTCTCCATAATCCTTCTTCTTCTTATGCTTAAAATATGAAGTATCATGCAAATTTTTTCTTTATTTTGTCCTCAAATAATTTTTCATTTGTTTAATCTTTACTGTTTTATTTTTTTAAATACATCTAGTATGTTCTCTTGGGAGTCCATCAGAAGAACTGCATATATACCCATTCACACATTCATTTGCAGGGACAGAAATATAGAATAAGTACTTACATTATATTTGTATGCACGTGCACACATGCTTACAGACATGTAACTGTGGGACAGGTCAGGAACCATTTACTAAAATGGATATTTCAAAACATTTTAATAATGAAGTTATAAATACTGTTACAACCTCCTATTGCTTATGGCTAAAAATTTCTAACTGGTTGATATTATTGTGAAAATTAGGTAATCTTGCTTGAGATTCCAAAAGAATCCCACTATATACAAACATTCCACAAATCAATACATTACTTTCTTCTGAAATTCTATATCATGCCTATCAAACCAGGGGAGCCAAAGCACATGTCATTAATAAGATTATTTTAGAAGATGATTTTGGTAACTTGATTAGAAATGAAGTGAATAGTCCACACCTCAACTTGCGTGTCACCAGTTTGTGTTCATCTAAAGCTTGGTGGCAAGAATACTCAAAAGAACTATACAAAAAAGATCATCATGACCCAGATAATCACAATAGTGTGATCACTCACCTAGAGCCAGATATCCTGGAATGTGAAGTCAAGTGGGCCTTAGGAAGCATCACTATGAACAAAGCTAGTGGAGGTGATGGAATTCCAATTGAGCTCTTTCAAATCCTAAAAGATGACGCTGTGAAAGTGCTGCACTCAATATGCCAGCAAACTTGGAAAACTCAGCAGTGGCCACAGGACTGGAAAAGGTCAGTTGTCATGCCAATCCCAAAGAAAGGCAATGCCAAAGAATGCTCAAACTACTGCACAATTGCACTCATCTCACATGCTAGTAAAGTAATGCTCCAAATTCTCCAAGCCAGACTTCAACAATGTATGAACCATGAACTTCCAGACGTTCAAGCTGGTTTTAGAAAAGGCAGAGGAACCAGAGATCAAATTGCCAACATTTATTGGATAATCAAAAAAGTAAAAGAGTTCCAGAAAAACATCTATTTCTGCTTTATTGACTATGCCAAAGCCTTTTGGGAATACCAGACCACCTGACCTGCCTCTTGAGAAATCTGTATGCAGGTCAGGAAGCAGCAGTTAGAACTGGACATGGAACAACAGACTGGTTCCAAATAGGAAAAGGAGTATGTCAAGGCTGTATACTGTCACCCTGCTTATTTAACCTGTATGCAGAATACATCATGAGAAACGCTGGGCTGGATAAAACACAAGCTGGAATCAAGATTGCCCGGAGAAATATCAATAACCTCAGATCTGCAGATGACACCACCCTTATGGCAGAAAGTGAAGAGGAACTAAAGAGCCTCTTAATGAAAGAGGAGAGTGAAGAAGTTGGCTTAAAACTCAATATTCAAAAAACTAAGATCATGGCATCTGGTCCCATCACTTCATGGCAAATAGATGGGGAAAAAGTGGTAGATTTTATTTTTTTGTGCTCCAAAATCACTGCAGATAGTGACTGCAGCCATGAAATTAAAAGACGCTTGCTCCTTGGAAAAAAAATTATGACCAACCTAGATAGCATATTAAAAAGCAGAGACATTACTTTGTCAACAAAGGTCTGTCTAGTCAAGGCTATGGTTTTTCCAGTAGTCATGTATGGATTTGAGAGTTGGAATATAAAGGAAGCTGAGTGCTGAAGAATTGATGCTTTTGAACTGTGGTGTTGGAGAAGACTCTTGAGAGTCCCTTGGACTGCAAGGAGATCTAACCAGTCCATCCTAAAGTAAATCAGTCCTCAATATTCATCGGAAGGACTGATGCTGAAACTGAAACTCCAATACTTTGGCTACCTGATGCAAAGAGCTGACTTATTTGAAAAACCCTGATGCTGGGAAAGATTGAAGGTGAGAAAAGGGGACGACAGAGGATGAGGTAGTATGATGGCATCACCGACCCAATGGACATGAGTTTGAGTAAACTCCAGGAGTTGTTGACGGACAGGGAGGCCTGGCGTGCTTGCAGTTCATGGGGTTGCAAAGAGCCGGACACAACTGAGTGACTGAACTGAACTGAACTGAACTGAGCTTGGTGCATAATGATTATGTGTGTGTTTGTGCATGGGTGCACATGTGTGCTCAGTTACTAAGTCATGTCTGACCCTTTGCAACCTCATGGACTTTAGCCAGGCTCCTGTCCATAGGATTTTCCAGGTAAGAATCCTGGAGGGGGTTGCCATTTCCTCCTCCAGGGGACATTCCTGACCCAGATATCAAACCCGCATTTCCTGCTTAGCAGGCAGATTCTTTACCACTGAGCCACCTGAGAAGCCCATATAATGATTAAATCTTTTTAATTGGGAGAAAGTATTTATAACATATATATCTTTTCAGACATATATTAATAGTTTCAAAATTAGTTATTTAAAATGCTTCCATGGTTATATCTTTTACATCTTATTTATATAATCTTGCTCTTTTTTCTTTCCTTTCATTTACTTGTTATTTAGCATGATAAAAATGTAAATCTATTTACTTTTGTCATTTGTGATTACAAATGCAGAGTATACAGAGTTACAATTTTTAAATGTAAATGTTTCAACTCCAGTTCCTTTTAAAATGCATTTACTTACTATGCTGCTGAGTCATTGAGCTGATATTCAGATGCCCTTTCAAAGCAGGCCTGAACTCCTGGATCTCTCCACAGTCGTTTTATTACCTCAGCCAGTTCCGGTGTCATGCTGCCATCTTCCAGGCTATTTGCCATCGCACAAAGCTGTCGTTGGTCTTCCTGCAGCATTGTTTTTGTCAGAAGGATAAAAATGTGTTGTTACTTAAACTCACGTATTCTTTTGTTTTCCAAAAGTCATTTCAATTTGATGATTTTTACTTTAGTAACAATTTCATTGAAAATCTATTCACTATGAAGTGAAGTGAAAGGAGCTCAGTCATGTTGGATTCTTTGAGACCCCATGGACTAGTACAGTCCATGGAATTCTCTAGGACAGAATACTGTAGTGGATAGCTTTTTCCTTCTCCAGGGGATTCTCCCAACCCAGGGATCAAACCCAGGTCTCCAGCACTGCAGGCAGATTCTTTACCAGCTGAGCCACAAGGGAAGCTCACTGTATCTTTAGGTTAATAGAACACAAGTATCTTATAATGAAACTTCTGGCTTATGTCCACAAAAGTCCTTCATTGCAAAAACTGTGAAATATTACATGAAGAAATTAAGGTATTTGGTAGTTATCACTGACTTCTAAGTATGATGGAAAAAGGGATAACAGTATTTTGGTGTAAGTCCACTGAGCTTCTAGAGGACCAGAATGCTAGTATCAAAGAGCAACAAATCTAATCTAATCGAGCACATTGTATTCCTTTGATCATGGCCATATATTTTCCAGGAAATAAAAATACCAAGTAAGAATTAGAGTACAAATGGAAATTAAAACTCAATACTCTAAAATTATAGTTTAGAAATATATTGTCATTATTTACCATCACATACCTCTTTGTAATCATAAAAATTACCAAGGGTAAACATTTTGATCCACATAAAGTTTTTGAACATCACTGTAGGTGTTGTCATGAGCATGATTTTAGGGCAAATTAATAGGGCAGAGGTGAGATTTCATTAGGAAAAGAAAAGAAGGGAAGAAAGTAAAGGAAAGAAAAAAGAGGAAAAGGAGAAAAGAAAACCAAGTATTGTGTTATTCCTGATGGAATATTTGGAGGTGACAAGGACAAAAGGAAGTTTGAATAAATAACATAGTCCACAGTTTACTTAAACTAATGATCCAAACTGGTTTATGACTAAAAAAATTTCATTAAGAATGTGAGTTTCAGATTAATTCAATTATTGGCCATGATGCTAGACCAGGCAAATGGAGAAATCTAGGCTCAAATCTTAGTTGTCAGATTCCAAAGCCCATATTCTTTTTGCTGACTATTTTTCATGCACATTTTCATAACAACTCACATGACATTTAGCACATGTGATATCTCACACAATCCTTACAACAAGACACTATATTTTCTCTATCTTACAAATGAGGAAACTAAAACTTGGAGGTAAATTTGCCAAATCAATAAAGATGTAAGTATCAGAAAAAGAATCAAGCCTAAACATATTTTCTGCAAAAATAGGTGGCTACTAGTGAAGTATGTCTAGCAAGATCCTGATGCCTTTCTGATACAACTCAATTTATTACTTGAAATTGATGATAGGCTTGTGACACCATTTTTGTAAAAATCTGCTCTTTGTATAAAAAATGAAGGGTGTCTGTAACACTGTTAAAGAAAGGCTCTGTTAAGACTAAAAAGTCCATTTTATCTTTCTTCACAATCCAATTTTACTGCTAAGCCAAACTGATTAGATGACTGTTAGGCCACAAATTTTAACTGGCCCAAATCAAAGGCTTTGACCTGTTGTTTCATTGTATCAACACAAGATGAACTTTAAAATCCTTCCTCCAGAATAGTTGGATATGACAGGAAACTGTCATATCCTAAATTTATCCTAGATAAATTTAAGGGATGTTTAATCATTTTCCAAATAATAATTCACTGCAGGTTTGAGTGGCATCCTAAATATATTTTATTTCCCTATCATATATTTGGAAAAGTTTGGGAATTATGGTGGTTCTAGAATAACTCATTTTCTTTACATTGGTTAGCTCTAGAACTATGTTGCATATGTTTCGTCAATAAGTTTTCCAGACTTTCTTCATCAACATTAGGAACCTCAGATGAACCTAGAACCTTGTGTAACTCATTCTGAACCCTAGAATCATATTTTGAAAGATTATGGAAAAAATACATCAAGGAAGGAAAATATATCATAGCCTAATAATTTGCAGAAATGTCAGGTTTGAAATGCTAAGTTTTAATTACAGGATTCTCAGAAGCTTTGCTTACAAATATTGTTTGTGAATTTCCTAAAAATTGTTACAGTGCATATGTATCCCAAACTTATTTGATTATAGAACTTTTGTCATAGACCATCTTGAGTAATCAGTGTTCTTTACTTCAAATTATAGGATTCACTTCATAGGGTGCTTTGTCAAAGATGGTCACAACACCTACAATGTGTGGTGCACTTTTCAGCATTCTTTTAGTCAGTCTAGTGACTGTTTTAGATTTCTAAAATAGAATATAGTAATACTGAGAAAGAATAAGTAAATGCCTTTATTATTTCCCTGTTTTGTTTCTTTAACTTTGCCATCTTTAAAAGCTTTTGAAATAGCTGATGCTTTATAACTACTTGGTCAACACCATTTTTCTTCTCTAGAGAGCAAATACTATTTCCATCTCATTTATGGCTGATTCTTCAGTGCATTCCTAGTATCCAGTTAGTTGTCTAGGGAAGCCCCTAAAGTTACTCAGTCATGTCTGACTCTTTGCTACCGCATGAACTATACAGTCCCTGGAATTCTCTAAGCCAGAATACTGGAGTGGGTAGCCTTTCCCTTCTCCAGGGGATCTTCCCAACCCAGGGATCGAACCCAGGTCTCCCGTGTTGCAGGCGGATTCTTTACCAGCAGAGCCACAAGGGAAGCACAAATAAATAATAGTTTAGTTTAGAATAACAACTTTTCAAATGACATTGGATGTATACTTCAATACATAAATGTTAACAAGCCTATATTCACTGTGATTTTTAGAAAGTAATAATATCTAATACTGGGAGCTTATATTCTTTCATAATTAGTGTTTGTATGGATTTATTATTCTTGCTTCCTCTTGTAATAATCATTGTAATTTAATGATGAAAGCTAACACTTTGTGGATGAAAAACCTGAAACTTAAGTATCTTGTCCAAACTTGCAGAACCAGTGACCAGTAAAGCTCATGTATATTTTCTGTTAGAAATCTTTTTCTTTTTGAATGGCAATCTGTGTGGTGAGGTATAAATGGTTATGTAAAAATATATATACTGTATATCTAAGTTATTGAGAGTCACAGGACACCGAAACTGTGAAAGCCACACTTAAGTGCTTAACAATTAATCTGTCAAACAAATAGCCCGAGTCAGGTAGAGAGTATATTAATCTCAAAATCAAATACTGAAGAAGAATGTGATTGAAATTGCTATAATCTACATTAATTGAAGTAAAAGTATGAGCCCTGTAGTACCTGACAACTGTGATGCTTGATACTTGAGGACATAGGTCCTCCTAAGAAGTTATATCAGTTGTTTAGTGCTGCTTAAGTTACTCTATTTACCCCATTTAATGTACGGTTTGAATAAATGACATTTCTTTTTATGTTGTAGTTAGCATAATGGCAGCAATATACAGAGTCTGTTTTCACTCCACCTTCATGCCAGATCATTACGAGTTTTAACCAACACATTCCAGGTCTTTAGTGATGACTGCTATCTGATTTGCAAACATTGGGCTTCATGAAGCAAAAAATATATTTAACTAAGTATCAGTAGGCAAGGTTGTGACACAAATATATGGAATATTACACATGCAAACTTGCTAAATCGTTCTCAGAGGAATGTAGAAGGAACACCTGTTCTAAGAACTGTTATTGTTTAAAAGAAATAAAAGAAAAGAAATAGTCCTAATTCTTAAAAATATTTGTACAAAACTCCTTGCATAGGGAAAAGCACTATAACAGAAGCCAGGAGAATTGAGTTTTGCCCTAAACTCTAGTTATTTAATTCAGGCCAAATTGCTAATCCTCTTTGCCCCTTATTATTCTTATTTTTTTAAATAAGGGATTATTTCAAGTTGTCTCTTAATGGTCAGTTTAAAATCCTAGGTTCTTAGAAAAGCCAGGGTCTGAACTATAAATGAACACTAAATCATAGAATAATAAAGACCAAAAGGGATATTAGCATTCAGCTCCTTCAAGTTCGCCTTTCACATGTGAGGGAAACGATAACCTAGAGAAATATTATCTTTAACTTAGTGGTGCCAAGTTGTGGGGAAGCTAAAAATGGAAGGCACACCCAGCAGAAATCCTGACTCTGCTTTACAGTCTGCCCCAAGGACACACGGAGCATTTCTGTGCTCTCTGCTGGAAAGTGGCAGAACTAAAGGGGATTTAGGGACATGAAAGGTATTTTTCTTTTCATCCTAATGACTGCCAAGAGTCATTTACATGGTTTAACCTTAAACTTCTTGAGAGCAGGGGAGAGCGCAAGTATCATTGTCTTCTCTATACCTACCATATCATTCCTCTCTATATTCATTGTTAGTATGTGAAAGTGAAATTCGTTCAGTTGTATCTGACTCTTTGCGACCCCATGGACTATACAGTCCATGGAATTTTCCAGGCCAGAATACTGGGCTGAGTAGCCTTTCCCTTCTCCAGGGGATTTTCCCAACCCAGGGATCGAACCCGGTCTCCCACATTACAGGAGGATTCTTTACTAGCTGAGCCACTTTTTAGTATAACAAGGTACCTAAAAATTATACTGGGAACAGTTTAGTTGACATCATCCAGAGGCAATCAGCTGCTCCCAGAGAGAATAAAGGGAAATGGGTGAGTTCTTCCTATAGATTGTACACAATCTGTTTCAGGATATGATTAACTACCGTTCTTTGCATAATACTATAGGTTTCATTTGCTAACTAAAATAGTTTTATATGTTGGCACATAAATTGTTTTCAAGTAGGTAAAATTTTTATACATTTTAACATAAAATCTAATATATTATAAAAAAAAGATGAAACTATCTGCTACCTTGTAAACAAATAATGACTGAGTATATTTATTATGCAAACATTTTCTCAAACAATTTTGAATTTTTTTAAAAAAATTAACTTTATAAAATAATCATTTCCTTGTGCCACATATTTTTTGTAATTATCATTGAACATTATTGATAGTTGTAGTATTGTTCTTAAAAATAAACTCTCCATGAAATGGCTCATAATTAAACTTAATATAGAGATATTACAGTTTGATTTTATGGACTAGCAAATATAAGTATTTATATTTGATATAGTGTATTATTTGATATTGGGCTTCCCTGGTGACCGATTGAGTCCTAGGAAAACAGTTATTGTTGAGTAAGATGAGAGCGCACAGTCAAAAGGAAAGTTCCATTTAAAGGAAAATAGGAAATCTTACACTAAACAGAATTAATACTTTCAAATTCATGTTTTATATTCTTAATTTTTGGTATAGATTAAGACTACAGATCTATTAGGTCCACTGTTTATGGTTCAGACTCCACTACAGCTGTCATTATTTGCATACTTACTGCACTTCTAGGATTTACATAATCAATCTCCAGGGTTGCCATGGCTTTCACAATAGCTAGGATGGATTGCAATGTATTACTGTAAACTACTGCTTTGAACTCCATGCATTCTTGCTCACTGTAACCGTTCTTATGGATGATCCTATAATTTAAACATGAAAAGCTTTTGTCAGTTGAATAGTTGATTTTTTCTAATATTAAACACATCAATAATAATTTGCTTGCATAAAATTATAGTATACATTTTTGTTAAAAACAGAAGAGTGTTACCCATGCATATGATAAATGCGAACAATTTTATGGCTTTGAGTTTTTATTTTCATTGGGATTTAATTTAGTATTTTCTTTCTGAGCTCCTAAGCTAAATACAAAGAGGACTTTATGATTTGCTCTAGATAAACTATAATTTAAAATGGGTAAATCATGAGCTTTTTACTGAGCAAGATTATTTCTTTCTGAGAGAAAGATTGTCCAGATTCCCAGGACAAAGATATACACAGAGTTCTGAAACGTTTTTTAGTGTTTGTAACATGATGTCTAGAGGAAATGAAGTAATTTACTATAGCATCCACATCTTTTCCTATCACTTAAGACACACAGGAAAAATAGGAGTGCCTGCTTTCTATTTATAACAGTAACAAAGGCATCCTTTTAAATGGTGGTAATCACCTTCTGTTAAATCCCTTGTCACTGTTCCGTGTGTGTACGTGCCACTGAGTTCTCAAAGTTGAAATGCCTAGACATTTAACTTGGCTGAACTCTTCTTTCCCTTCCACTCATTCAACCAGAACTCAATTTTATTACTAGTTTTGGAATACACACCTATTAAAAGGTTCTTTGTGTATGCTAATCACTTTATTACATTTCTATTGCATAATATTTATTCTTGTTTTTTTTTAAATTGCTTTTAAAATGAACTGCGTGTTAATTAGGCATCATTTAGAAGAGAGATTACTAGGGATTTGTGTTGCATCCATACACACAGAGGCTTTAGTATAGGGAGTAAAAAGAACACAAATGCCTCCAAAGACATTAAAACCTTCAAATGCAAATACTCTTAGTGAAAAGAGTAAAGGCAGTACCTATATCTATTATTTATTGTTTTTAATATTGGATTGCCAATACTGGGTGTATTTATATTCAATACTTCAAATGGCCATATTTGTCCTACTGTATTAAACAATTAACTAGGTGAATAAGATAGTCAATTAAAGACTGTAGTGAAAAAACAGTAAAATGTTTTTATGGATACATTAAGAATAAGTTCAGGAAAGAAATCCCAGTTCTCTGTCAAAAATTAAAATTAGAATATTATTTTAATTATTAAATTTAAATGGCAATTATAGATAAACCTGGGGGCATTTAGGTTTTCTTCCTGGAACAAGTTCTTATCTCTGTCCTTTTTTCATGGAATGAGAACTACCTGTCACCAAGCAAATTAACAGCAAAGTTAACAAAATTGGCTGTAGTGGGACGTGAGCAACATTGCTTTTCTAGGGGCTGCGATTACTGCAATTACTGTGAGATAGAACTCGCCATCTGCAAGTTCATTCTTAGATCTGCTCAAATTAATAAGCATTTACTAGGCATTTTCGGCAACGTATTTCAAACACTGAAGAGAATGAATGAAGTATAAATGTCCTTCTTCCCTAAAAACATAGACCAGTGCTCTATTGTCCCATACAGTAGCCATACAACATGTTAATTAAAATTAAATAAAATTTAAAAGTTAGCTCCTCAATAACATTAGCCACATATGGAGAGCACAGATGTAATAATATTCCTGTCATCACAGAATGTGCTATTGGAGAGTACTAGATTAGAGGAAGGTACGGCATGAAATCCTATTTTTGTACAGTATGATAATGTATAGCAAAAATACTGGCAGGTGGAATGAACTAGAAAAAGTGATCAACCCAACCGGGAGAGGTGGTAAGGGATCAGGGAGGATCATCAGCAGTGATGATCAGTTAATTTTTCAGGGATAAATGGTTATTTCCAGAGAGTCAAAAGGAAAAAAACACTTTGAGCAGGAGAATCAGTGTGACCTAATAGATGCTTACAATTATCAAGCTTTCAGTATGTGCCAAACATTGTTTTAAGTGCTTATGCGTCATCTTATTTCTTGCAATAAGTCCTGACTTAAAAGTAGGTATCTATAAAAGTTATCACCTACATTTAAAGGTAGAAACAAAGGCATTAATACATAAAGACGCTGTCCCTGACTTATTCCATTAATGGATGGTACAGCTGGTCAACACACACAGCCTGATTTCAGAGCCTGTGATCTTAGCCACCAGGCTATATTGCCACCCATGGTATGCTAGTCCATAGCACTGTGTAAGTTCAGCATTTCTCAGGAGAAAGGAGGAGGGGGAGGGACTATGGGATATTAGGATGAAGAGATAGGCAAGAGTTGGATTCTGAAGTGTTTAAGAGTTCTAGGAGTTTGATCTTGTTAATGTAGGTGAAGAGTTCAATTCATGAAAGAGATAAAATAGTTTCTGCAGAGATAGCTGGTGGCAGTATGGCGAACAGTGAAAAGAAGAGGAGAAGTAGAAACGACATAGCATGATACCACTGTAATCCAGGTTAGCAATGCCGAGGTTCTGAACTGAGGCAGTGACAGTAGAGTTAAGTGACGTGTTTGGAGACATAACTTGGGTAAATGTTGCATAATGTGGTTGAGAGAGTGAGGGGTCACTGTAACTACACATAGATTTATTTCTGTAGAGGCTGCTGTTGCTATAACTCATTGCAGGGGACAAAAGAGCACATGGGAAGATAAGTTTAATGTTGTTTATTCTGATTTAGACCTATCCATGGAATATAGAGGCAGATATTATATGCTTCCCTAGCTCAAAGTGTGGGCTTCCCTGGTGGCTCAGAGGTAAAGAATCCACCTGCCAATGCGGGGAACCCAGGTTTGATCCCTGGGTTGGGAATATCCCCTGGAGAAGGGCATGGCAACCCACTCCAGTATTCTTGCCTGGAAAATCCCATGGACAGAGGAGCCTGGTGGGCTACAGTCCATGGGGTCACGAGAGTTGGATATAGTGACCAAACAACATCAGCCTACAAATAGATAATTTCATCATTAGTTGGGATCATTCCATCACCAGGATACATTCCAAAGAAAAAGATCCTCAAGCATAGTAAAAAATAAGTTCAAAAAAATGATTATCTTCTTCTCCTATAGCAATGATGGTCCTTTAAAATTCTCCAGCAGTGACAGTCATGAGATTTCATGTTTTCATCTCCCCTTAGTATTTCATTTACCCATTTAGATATTGCATTCTTAAATTATAGCATTTTGTGCTCATAATATCCTTATTCAGAATTCAGGTCTATTTATTTTATTGTAAAGAGAAAAAACATAGAGAAAAAATACAAAAATAAATTGAAATCCATGATGATAAAAACTTTAAATATGCATTTCATTCCCATGCATGAGGAATGCCAATTAAGTTAAAAATATTGTTCCCTCCTAATTTCAAATGGAACACTGACATATTTTGAAATGTTTATGGCTTATGCTCATGATATTAAGACCCTGAATCATACCTATATTAATATATTTAAAACATAATTGCTTTTAGTAGTCATCTTGTTGAGAGGCAAAATTTGAAAGAAAAATGGAAATTATAATATTACTCATCTGTTATGCTTACAGATAAAGGATTGGAGGAATATTTGCACAGGAAATGTGGCAGCTCTGCCACTATCTGTGGTTTAGAGACTATCAGTTAGTTTTTCCAAAAGTACTTATTTAAGTCATAGTCAAATACACGGTCTCTTGCGTTGCAGGTGGATTCTTTACCAGCTGAGCCACAAGGGAAGCCCACATGGACAGACATCAAACAGTAAATGTTTAAAATAGTGGGCACCTACTTCATTTGTTTCACAATGGTACTTTTTCCAGATTCTCCTGCTCCTGCAATAGAAATATGGGAGTGTTATCAACTGATATACCAAGTTTTCATAGACGTTAAAACCTGTGACTCTTTCTTGTGGGTTAATCTTTTACAGATCACCTCTTATGTAAAGAAGGAGAGTAATCAATCAGGACTTGAAAGGTATTATTGGCTGTCTACTTTCGAAGATAGTAGCAACCCCTCTATTTTGATACTAGAGTCAGATATAGTTCTGGCTCCAAGGTAGAATGTGTTTTGTGAACTAAGAAGTGTATACCATCAGGAGAACATCAGTTCAGTTCAGTCACTCAGTCATGTCCAGCTCTTTGCAACCCCATGGACTGCAGCACACTAGGCTTCCCCGTCCATCACGAGCTCCCGGAGTTTACGCAAACTCGTGTCCATTGAGTCGGTGATGACATATCTATATATTATTGCATTTAAACACGACTTTACAAAAGCTTTTCTCTCCTGAGTTTTCAACTCTCCCCTCAAATGGTTCCAACTTTATAGTCTCTGTGTGTGTGTTAGTCACTCAGTCATGTCCAACTCTTTGTGACCCCATGGACTGTACAGCCCGCTGGGCTCTTCTGTCCATGGGATTTTCCAGGCAAGGACACTGGAGTGGGTTGCCATTTCCTTCTACAGGGGATCTTCCTGACCCAGGGATCGAACTCAGGTCTCCGGCCTTGCAGGTGGATGCTTTACTGTCTGAGCTACTAGTCTCTAGATCATTCCAGAAAGTGTCTTCCTATATCCTATGTGATTAAATAGCAAGGGAAAAAAAAAATACAATAATTTATTTCCAGAATTATTCAAAGCCTATTCTGATTGAAGGATGAGCTTTTGTTTTCATCATCATGTTTATCTTGTTACATAGGAATTTTATATTTAAAATAGAAAGCTGCCTATAATACTAAGCAAACCTAAAGAGCCGCCAGGATAACAATAACAAAGGAATGAATGTCTCACAATAGATTACACATTCCTGAGAGAGGGGAAGGGAGTGGCAGTAATACCATAGAGAACCAATTGCATTTATCTGGGGGCATCTATGTAGTTGATGATATACAATATACAACTATATATTAGTATTGTTGGCAAACATGTAAAAAGATACAAATTTCACATGATTTTAAAATTTTAAAACATAAACTTTTAATGAAAAGAATATAATTTCCTGTGCTATACAGAAGAACTTTGTTGTTTACCCTTCTATCTATATCAGTTTATATCTGCTTATCCCAAACTCCCAATTCAGCCTTCTCCTACCCCTCCCTACCCTGGCAACCACCAATCTATTTTCTACGTCCCTGATCTCTTTCTATTTCATAGATAGGTTCGTTTGTGTCATATTTTAGATTCCACATATAAGTGATATCATATGGTGTTTGTCTTTCTCTTTCCGACTAACTTCACTTATGATAATCTCTGGTTGCTTTTCTGTTGCTGCAAATGGCATTATTTCATTTTTAATGGCTGAGTAGTATTCCATTGTGTATATGCACCACATCTTTTTTATCCTTTCATCTGTTGGTGGACACTTAGGTTGTTTCTATGTTTTGGCTATTGTGAGTAGTGCTGCTATGAACATTAGGGCGCATGTATCTTTTCAAATTATAGTTTTGTCTGGATATATGCCCAAGAGTGGGATTGCTAGATCGTATGGCAATTCCATTTTTAGCTTTCTGAGGAACTTCTGTACTATTTTCCATAGTGCTTGCACCAACTTATGTCACCACCAACACTGCAGGAGGGTTCCCTCTTCTCCACATATCCTCTCCAGCATTTGTAACTTGCAGACATTTTAGTGATATCAGGCAACTTCTTGAAATTTAGGAATTCTGGATTTATACATGGGAGAAAAGCAGGGGGTCATCAAGAGTTGATAAAACCTGAATAATACAAATCTGTTCATAAAGTTTTTATATAGAATCACTAAACTTTAATAAATTGAGGAAAATTCAATGTTCCTCAGGTTATAATTAACATTTATCAATAAAAATGTGACATTGAAATATAATATTGATGAAGGGCCTATTAAAAAAAGATCAATGAGTGAATATTTAACCTTACACTAATTTCTATATCCTTAAGAGAAGCAAAGGTATGAAATGATATGTTGATATGTTATTATGAAATTGAGTCATAGGACATCTTTAAAGTCTGTGTGCTTGTTAACTCTGGACAAATTTCAAAGCAGCATTACTAAGACAATTTAAATTTCCAGGAAAAACCCAAAGTTAGGAAACCTGATTAATAGATGTAAACATATCCCTTACCAGCATGGTAATCAACTGCCTTGTTTTACCAAAACTAGTATAATTTTATGGAACAAAAGTCATGACTTCTGGCAACCCTGAATCTAAGAATTTTATTCAAATTATATGAAAATCTATATTGAATCAGAAGATCTTGACTACACTATCTAAATTTCTAAACCCACTGTTGCCCACTATTGTCCTTTCCTTGCCTCACTTTTTTCCCTAGCACTTACCTCATTCTAGAAAGTAACACATTATTCACATATAGCTTTTAAATTTTCCTGTCTGTCTGCAAGCACTACAGAGTAAATTCCACGAGGGCAAGGGAATTAGTCTGTTTTGTTCACTCACATGTTGAAAGCACATAGAACAGTGCTTAATAGTAGAAACTCAATGAAACAAATGCATTATTTAAACTCAGACAGTACTTCAAAAGTAACATTTTGTCATTGTGTTTTATATGTTTCTTCACATTGAATGACTTCTTCCTGACTCAATGTTTTCTTAAACTCTGATGAGCAAATACAACTACACCTCAGTTTAATTCTACTTCACAGAAAATTGGTTTTTTCTTACTCAGAAGAAAATTTTCTTATGTTTTTCTAAGAAAATTATGTATCTGTAGCCATCTGAAAGAACTGCCCACTTTTTAGGATACTGAGGAATCAAAGTAGTGAAGCTATGGTAAATAATTTTATTGCTGGTGATGATTTATAGATTCTTCCTCTTGGATAAACCTCCAGCATACTTTGCTTTATGGTTTAATGCTAGTCTTTTCCACACCACTCAATGTGAAATTATACAACAAAGTTGATAAATACAAAATCAGCGTCAGCAAATTTGCTTATCTTTTTCCATAGATTTTAAATCTAATCAAACAAAACTCACAGATGGGGCACAATCATTTAATAGAGGCTCCCATGTCTAAGAATGAGAAATTTGAGATAGTGAAAATCACATTAAAATATCACCTCACTTGTTTTTAGGAGACAACTGGCTATATTATTTTCCATGGCTAAGTGTTATGTTTGTAAGGATGGCAAGAGTAAATCAATGTGCTTTGCACAGTATCTTGGTTTACTGGCTTTATGTAATTTGCTATTTTGCTCCAGACTGCATCACTTTGAAAGAAAAGTTATTCAATAAGATTATAAAACTGTTCTTGGTAGTTTTTGAAAAAACTCCAACAGTAGACATAGACATTAGAAATCGCAGCATCATCCTACACAACTAAAAGATTTGTAGTATATCTTACTTCTCTAAATATGTTTTCAGTTTTGCTAGATGGAAAATTGCAGGGTTCTGGGGATATGGGAGGAAAACCAATTGGCCCCATAGAAACCCCAGAAGTTATCCATTCAGAAATAGTTTATGTTGCATTTTCTTCAACTAGAGTGGAAGCACTGAATGAAAAAATTTTTGAGAAAATCTGAGAGATTGAGAATGTCTCATTTTTAACTATCAGTTACATAATGGTATCTATAATTTCTACAATGAAGTGAAAATAATTTAGATAATTTTCATTTAATTTCAGTTATCTATCTTGAGAATAATAATCTGTGTAAAGATTTTTCCAGAATTGTATCAGCATACATTTGAACCACTGTTGAACACATAAAAAATTTTTAAATAATCACAACTATATTTCATTAAGATCTGGCAAGTTTCCAGAACTATTTCTGATGCTAATGGGTATGTTATTATATAAAGATTATTGATAATTGATCATTCAGATGTGTGTCAGATAGGCAGAATAATCACTTTTGAAAAAACAGCATTACTCTTTAATGAAATTCTGTATGAAAACAGTATTTTCCTTTGAAAGATTTTACAATAGCTACCTGAATAATTTCCTACTCTATATGGTGACTTCAGGCTTCTATATGAAGGCCCAGTATAGGCAACTATAGGAATAAGATGAAAATTCCTGAAGAAAAGCCCATCTGTCTAAAATCTAATTTATTGTTTGCCCTGCTTGCAAAGTTTTTTTAGGAATAAATTATTGAGTCCCATTCTCACAATGTTTCTAGGTCTTAGTTCACAATAATCATTCCATTCCAGTAAGATTAGATCATGCTACACAGCCAAATATAGACATCAAAATAGTGTGTTTACACAACCCAAGGGCATCCTGGAATAATCTGTTCCTTCCTAATTGTGATGGTGACTAATATTATTATCTGGGTCAAAGTGTAATGAGGGAATTTTAACAAGCTATTTATTTCTTCGAAGAAGAAAATGTTTCAAATAATTAAATATTTAAGTTTATACTTAGTTTGTACTTTAATACTCATAAATTGTTTTATTCTTAAAAAGTATAAATGAGAGGTTTTATTCCACATTTTTCTTTGCAAGTATATTCAAAAATTTTTAAGGCTACATGATGTCTCTGAAGTCTATGAAGTGTGAAGTGAAAATGTTAGTGACACAGACATGTCCTACTCTTTGAGACCCCATGAGTCACCAGGACCCCATAACTCACCAGGCTCCTGTCCATGGAATTCTCCAGGCAAGAATACTGGAGTGGGTTGCCATTCCCATCTCCAGGGTATCTTCCCCACCCAGGGATCGAACCCAGGTCTCCTGCTTTGCAGGTGAGTTCTTTACTGTCTGAGCCACCAGAGAAGCCATTATAGATCTATACCAGTAACTAAATTTCACCTAAACACTTTCAAATCCTGCTCACTCATTTCATAACTTGTTAAAATAGGCAAAATGAAAATAAACCCTGATTTATAATCCTGCAGAAGCTTTTTTGTAGGTACTCTTAAAATCACATAACTGTGCAGAAGACTGAAACCTTAGAAGCCAACCAGCTGTGCACGTATCTTCTTTCTATACATGAGAATACTGAATCTAGTAGAAATTATGATACTCATCTAAAGTCCTAGACCTAACTTAAAACAATGAAATTAAGCTCCTGCTGCTACTGCTGCTGCTGAGTCACTTCAGTCGTGTCTGACTCTGTGTGACCCTATAGACGATAGCCCTCCAGGCTCCCCTGTCCCTGGGATTCTCCAGGCAAGAACACTGGAGTCGGTTGCCATTTCACTCCCACACTAATACTATCAGTTCAGTTTAGTTTAGTCACTCAGTTGTGTCTAACTCTTTGTGACCCCGTGGACTGCAGCACACCAGGCCTCCTTGTCCATCAACAACTCCCAGAGCTTGCTCAAACTCATGTCCATTGAGTTGGCGATGCCATCAAACCATCTCATCTTCTGTTGCCCCCTTCTCCTCCTGCCTTCAATCTTTCTCAGCATAAGGGTCTTTTCCAATAAATCAGTTTTTTGCATCAGGTGCCCAAAGTACTGGAGTTTCAGCTTCAGCATCAGTCCTTCCAATGAACACCCAGGGCTGATCTCCTTCAGAATGGACTGGTTGGATCTCCTTGCAGTCCAAGGGACTCTCAAGAGTCTTCTCCAACACCACAGTTCAAAAGCATCAATTCCTCAGCACTCAACCTTCTTTATAGTCCAACTCTCACATCCATACATGACTACTGAAAAAATCATAGCTTTGCCTAGATGGACCTTGCTTGGCAAAATAATGTCTCTACTTTTTAATATGTTTTCTAGGTTGGTCATAGCTTTTCTTCCAAGGAGCCAGTGTCTTTTAATTTCATGGCTGCAGTCATCATCTGCAGTGATTTTGGAGCCCAAAAAAATCAACTCTGTCACTGCATTGTTTTCCCATCTATTTGCCATGAAGTGATGGGACCGGATGCCATGATCTTAGTTTTTTGAATCTTGAGTTTTAAGCCAGCTTTTTCACTCTCCTCTTTTACTTTCATCAAGAGGCTCTTTAGTTCTTCTTCACTTTCTGCCATAAGGGTAGTGGTATTTGTATATCTGAGGTTATTGATATTTTCCCCAGCACTTTTGATTCCATCTTGTGCTTCATCCAGCCCAACATTTCACAAGATGTACCCTGCATATAAGTTAAATAAGCAGGGTGACAATATACAGCCTAATATTAATCTTATAATGATGCCTTATTTTAAATTATTAACTGGTAATGTCAATACCAATATGATGTCAAGACATAAATTTAAAATCACTTTTTTAAAATTAATATGGAAGATGTGAACTTTCATAGACATATGAGTGTGCAGTTTATGAGTTTATGGTTGTAATCTTTTGGTAGACTATTGACATAAAAGATTTTTAACTTTGTTTCTTGTTTAGAAGCAATTCTATTTCATTCACTATTCTTCTTTCTCATTGAGCAACAACAAACTTCTCTGTCTCTTCCATGTTACAACCCATCATATAGCCTAGAATCACACTCCATGTGAGAGCCAATGTCCTTCTGAAACACTGTCTAACTTAAAATTTTGCCATAGATATAGGTGATTTTATTAAGGGTACTGATATTCTGATTAAGTAAGATAGGGGTACAAAATAGATCTGCCTCAATCCTAGTACTTATTTCTAAATAGAACACTTTTCTTTATAGACATTATGATTAGTTTACCTCTTCTTCTATTTTTTTTTTTTTTTGGTAGCTGTATTTTTTTAACCTATATTGAGCTTTTAGCAGTTAATTTGTTTCTACTTTTTTACATCATCACTTAGCAAACTGATTTTCCCACATACTATATGGGTATACTACATGTGTATAGCTGATTTTGAACTTCAATTAAAGATATCTGCTAAATTCTGTTCATTTGGGCCAAGCATTTCTGCTAGTTTAGATCACTTGGAATACTGACTTTACCTTAAACTGTATCCTTCCAAATTCTGAATCTTACTCAAGTGGGAAATTTTGCCTTATCCACTTTCACTCAAATCCCTGATGAGAACATTGAAGAGGAGAAGGTCAAAGACAGGAAACTGTCAGTCCATTCATCATCATAAGTCCTTGTCCACAACCTGTAGTTAATGATGCTAAATATTCCCCATTAAGTATGACCATTACTACAGGTTTTTGTTCTTACTCTTTATTTCTAGTGTGATAAAAGTTTTTATCAAGAATGTGTAAAAGTTTGTTTAGTGTGTATGTGTGTGTTCATGCACATGTGTGTGCATCTCCTGTCATAATCATGATGTTCTTTCTCCTCTGATAATATGAATAATATTAATGTTCCAATAGTATTTCAACAGGTCATTCTTGAGTTCTCTCTTACCTCTGGTTTTTTTCTTTTAGTATACATTTTTACATTGTTGGAATCAGTTTGGTGATATTTTGGTTTGGTGTTTGGATCTGCATTCAAGAAGGAGTTGGCCTGTTTTTGTCAAATTTTATTGTTAAGTTTATCAAATAATCTATTGAGAAAGATTTCTTTTAAAAGTTTTTATGATTTTAAAGTGATCTGCTCATGAAGTATTTGAAAGAATCCATTTGCAAAATAATATGGATGAATTTGCAGATATATTCGTCTATTTTCTTTTATCAGAAAAATAATATCCCAATTTACACTTATTTTCCTCAAACTTTTAATTTTAATAATCTTATAAACTGTGAAATTTTGAGAAAATAGTACATTAGATACCTATATTTTATTCCTTCACCTTACCAATTATTAGCACTTTGTCCTTTGCATTTTTTCATATATATAAATTCATATACACACATATATATACATGTATATACATATATACATGTATATCTGTCTTTATATTTATGCTTTGTTTTGCTGAACCTCTTGAAAGCAATCACACACTTCACCTGTATATAGTTCAGAATGCATCTTCTAAGAATAGGTCATTGTTCCAGAAAATCACAACACTATTTTCATGCTTAAGAATATCTATACAAATTCAAAATGTTATATAAAATATACTCCATATTCATATTTATTTGATTGTTCCAAATTGTTTTTCAGACCTTTTCTATTTCTTGGACCCAGGATCCAATCAAGTCTTACACATTTCCTTTGTATGTTATGCTATTTAAACTCTAAATTTAGACTGTTTCCCATGTTATACTGCTGTTGTTATTTTGTTTTCATAACTGGCATTTTTCCAAAGTCTAGGACAGTTTATTATATAATGTCCAATATTCTGTATTTGTGTGGTGATTAGATCCAGTGTGGTGTAAATATCTTAGCATAAATATAAGTAATTTTGTGGGGCTTTTTGTAGTGAATCACATTAGTAGTCATATGGTGTCAGATATATTTCAATTACTAGTGTAACATCAAGTACCTATTTCTATGATGTAGTAATGATGAGCTTTCTGAAACTGCAAAAAGTCATCAGCCAAACAAGCGTATTTCATTTGTGAGAATGTTGTGGCTATGTACTCTTTCCTTCCTAATGAAAATTTATTTAAATACTTCCAGTTTTATACTTTTTAAAAAATAGTTGATAATATTTAAAACATTATATATATATATATATATATATATATATATATATATATATGCCTTCTAGGATTTTGAAGTATTTTAACTTCAAAATCCTTTTGGTGGCTCAGATGGTGTCCTTCTGGTGGCTCAGACAGTAAAGCGTCTGCCTACAATGCGGGAGACCGGGGTTCAATCCCTGAGTAGGGAAGATCTCCTGGAGAAGGAAATGGCACCCCACTCCAGTATTCTTGCCTGGAAAATCCCATGGACGGAGGAACCTGATAGGCTACAGTCCATGGGGTTACAAAAAGTCGGACACAACTGAGCGACTTCACTTTCTTTCTTTCTTATCTTTTTAATGTACTTCTTAGGCTAAAAAGCGGGTGGACCAATGAAATGTATAATTATGTGATATTTCCCACACAAGCTTGCTTTAGATAGAAATGTAGATGATAGAAGGACAGATTGATAGAATTTATCTAAGTGTTCCTTAGTTGGGGAACAGTTATGGATTTTGTATGAATTCTTCAAACTAAGACCTTGGTTAATTATACAGTTGGCCTTTATGTACTGTATATCTGGGAAAAAGAGAACAGGAATTGAATAAATCAAATTAACAGCTCTCACTTGAGTTACCCCTCCTGATTTCCAGACCCATATGTTTATCTGTTCAATAGATATCTCCACTTTGTTGTTCTCCAAACAACACAAATTTGAATGTCTCAAATGACTACTCTTTTTGTTTTGTCCCCAACCTAAACTTTGTCCTGTATTTCACATACTGATGAATAAAATAATCACTATTCCTTATTCTGCCCTTAATCATTCCTCTGACTTAGCAGCCACAGGCAGTCAAGTCACCAAGTTCTATTATTTTGTCTCATAAGATCCCTCAAATCTCACTTTCAAACTTGTAATTTCTGCCTTAATTTACAATCTCTTCAAGTGTTTGCAGAGTAGTGACAATTTCCTAATTGGCCTACCTACCTCAAGCACCTGCATAAAGTCTTTATCTTATAGCATAGCTTGGATAGTCTTAGACAAAAAAAATCCAAGTATTATTATTTTCATTTACATTTCTAAAAATCTACCAAAATCTTCATTGACTTAAAAAAATACCTTATTATATGACATACATGTTTTTTCCCCCCAGTTCTTTGCAAGTGCCAAATGTATATCTATGCTTTAGTCACCCTAACCAACCTACAAAAATATTTTATGTTCCCAGCTCCATCATTCTTCCATGCATTATGCAGGCATGCTTTTCTGTGCTAGGATATCAGTGAAGACAAAAGCAGACATATCCACTGTTTTTATAGAACTTAGAATGCGGATACTAAGTTAAAAATGACAGAAATAAACATTAAAGCCTTTGTTCTCCTGTAAACTAATGTGTGATCTTAAAAATTGAATTACCTCAGTAAATTCTCATTTTCTTCTCTATATAATGAAAATACTATTTCATAGCATTTCCTTGTAGATTGAAAACCATAACAGAGTAGTGGAATAAAAGAGAAATATGAGACCCATTCTATCAGAGATAAGGCTAGAACTAAGCTTTGTAACAAAGATCGATCTTTGGACAATGAATAGAGAATGATTACAAAGAAAGGAATTAAAGAAGATTGAAATACTAGAGTGAATATAATGGAAAAGAATATAATTAAGGGCCTCATTAAAAAGATGAAGTTTGAGGATGAATGGACAGCAAGATAAACTGGGAAGATGATTGCTAGGTGCCCCAAAGTGTAATCAGATTATTGATAAATAACAATTGTTGACTTAAAAAAAACATACGATGAGAGTTTGAGTTAAGTTTTATTTGGGGGCAAAATGAAGACTATAACCCAGAAGATAACATTTCAAATAGCATTGAGAAACTGCTCCAAAGAGGTAGGGGGAGAGTCATTATATATGTAATTTTGGAGAAGGGGGAGTACATGCAATCAAGCACACACTTTTTGTTCAAAGTTTCTTCTAGTGTCACAAAGGTTATACCTAGTCATAAGGAGTAGATGTTAGTGCTTTTGGTGCTTTTCTAGCTATAAGGAAATACAAGAAATGAACTTATAAAATTGGCTCCCAAAAACATCTATCTGAAGACCTGTTCTGCCAGTTTTTCCTAAAGGACAGAGTGCCTCATTTCTGTTTTCTACCCCGAACTTCTTTGAGGGGATGTTGAAGATCAGCAGCTATAGCAGCACATGATTTAATCCTTGCAGTGGTAGATGGCAAGTAACCATGGCAACTGCTAATTTGTAGTTGACACAAATATGGATCCAGAAATTGGGCAAAAGAAAGGATGTTCGAGTCATTCTTCTAGAAGTGATAGCTACATCCTGATATGAGGTCCCTGATACAGTACAGACTGAAAACCACAAAGGCTCAAGGACAAATTTTGGTGAATGAAACTACCTATAAATGGAGACAAAAGAAGCAAGCTTGAATGAAGTGAGGAGTAGAGGGGTATAAAAAATTAGAAAGTATTGCAGTGTAACAGGAGTTAAGAAAAATTCAGTTATTGAGGTCTCAGCTTTGTGAATTGCAGATTATCAGGGATCTGTGAGAGATCATTTTTGGTAAAGAGAATGAATATACAAATTAGATCTCAATTAACTGAAGAGAATGGAAACAGTATAGCAATAGAAGAAGTGACCATAGACTAGTTTGAGAAGTATTTTAGTATAAACACATTTTAAAAGATAACTATATAAGGTGAATCAAATGAGCTTTATGGAATCAAAGAAAAATCTCTAGGTGACTGGGAAGAAATATCATTATCTGCCAAGAGGAAGGAGCTAGCAGAGAAGAAGTTTTAAAGTGACAAACGGGGTAATTCATAAAGCAAAATTCTTAAAATATAGAAGGGGATACAATTTATAGCACAAAGGCTGAAGTTACCCTTACATGAGAATGGAAGACCACAAACTCCTTAAAACTAGTTAAAGTGGTAGAGAATGAAGGAAAGCTTAGTGAAGAGATGCTTTGGAGAAAGCTTTGGAGATGATGTTTGATGACGGTCTTACGAGCAGTGGTCATCTAGGGTGAGGTGGAAGGAGAGGAGATTGTAGTTGAAAGTGATGTTGGAAATGTAGAAATAGCTGCCTTTTGGATATTTTAGTAATAAACTACAAATAAGTGAAATAATTATTAGCCTGGCTAAGGTTAAAAACTCCCATTTGAATGCAGAGTTCCAAAGAACTGCAAGGAGAGATAAGACAGCCTTCCTCAGTGATCCGTGCAAAGAAATACAGGAAAACAATAGAATGATAAACGCTAGAGATTTCTTCAAGAAAATTAGAGACACCAAGGGAACATTTCATGCGAATATGGGCACAATAAAGGACAGAAATGATATGGACCAAACAGAAGCAGAAGATATTAAGAAGAGGTGACAAGAACACAGTGTGGTGTGATCTCTCACGTAGAGCCAGACATCCGAGGTCAAGTGGGCCTTAGGAAGCAACACTATGAATGAAGCTAGTGGAAGTGATGGAATTCTAGTTGAGCTCTTTCAAGTCGTAAAAGATGATGCTGTTACAGTGCTGCACTCAATATGCCAGCTAATTTGGAAAACTCAGCAGTGCCCACAGGACTGGAAGAGGTCAGTTTTCATTTCAATCCCAAAGAAAGGTAATGCCAAAGAATGCTCAAGCTACCGAACAATTGCAGTCATCTCACAGGCTAGCAAAGAAGGCTCAAACTTCTCTAAGCCAGGCTTCAACAGTCTGTGAACTGTGAAATTCCAGATGTTTAAACTGGATTTAGAAAAGGCAGAAGAACCAGAGATCAAATTGCCAACATCCGTTGGATCATTGAAAAAGCAAATGAGTTCTAGAAAATCATCTACTTCTGTTCTATTGACTATGCCAAAGCCTTTGACTGTGTCTACCACAAATGTGGAAAATACTTCAACAGATGGAAATACCAGAGTACCTGACCTGCCTCCTGAGACTCTGTAGGCAGGTCAAGAAGCAACAGTCAGAACTGGACCTGGAACAACAGACTGGTTCCAAATCGGGAAAGGAGTCCGTCAAGGCTGTATATTGTCACCTTGCTTATTTAACTTATATGCAGAGTACATCTGGAGAAGGCAATGGCACCCCACTCCAGTACTCTTGACTGGAAAATTCAATGGATGGAGGATCCTGGTAGGCTGCAGTCCATGGGGTCACTAGGAGTCGGATACAACTGAGTGACTTCACTTTATTTTTTCACTTGCATGCATTGGAGAAGGAAATGGCAACCCACTCCAGTGTTCTTGCTTAGAGAATCCCAGGGACAGGGGAGCCTGGTGGGCTGGCTTCTATGGGGTCACACAGAGTTGGACACGACTGAAGCGACTTAGCAGCAGCAGCAGAGTACATCATGCAAACTGCCAGGCAGGATGAAGCACAAGCTGGAATCAAGATTGCTGGAAGAAATATCAATAACATCAGATATGCAGATGACAATACCCTTATGGCAGAAAGTGAAGAACTAAAGAGCCTCTTGATGAAAGTGAAAGAGGAGAGTGAAAATGTCGGCTTAAAGTTCAACATGCAAAAAAATAAGATCATGGCATCTGGTCCCATCACTTCATGGCAAATAAATGGGGAAACAGTGGAAACAGTGACAGACTTTATTTTGGGGGGTTCCAAAGTCACTGAAGATGTTGAGTGCAGCCATGAAATTAAAAGACACTTGCTCCTTGGAAGAAAAGTTATGACCAACCTAGACAGCATATTAAAAAGCAGAGACATTACTTTGCCAACAATGGTCCATCTAGTCAAAGCTATGGTTTTTCCAGTAATCATGTATGGATGTAAAATTTGGACTATAAAGAAAACTGAGCACTGAAGAATTTATGCTTTTGAACTGTGGTTTTGGAGAAGACTCTTGAGAGTCCCTTGGACTGCAAGGAGATCCAACCAGTCCATCCTAAAGGAAATCAGTCCTGAATATTCATTGGAAGGACTGATGCTGAAGCTGAAACTCCGATACTTTGGCCACCTGATGAGAAAACTGACTCATTTGAAAAGACCCTGATGCTGGCAAAGATTGAAGGCAGGAGAAGGGGACGACAGAGGATGAGGTAACCACCGACTCAATAGACATGAGTTTGAATAAACTCCAAGAGTTGTTGATGGGGTCACAAACAGTCAGACACGACTGATTGAAAGTTAAAAACAGGAAATTGTCAATCAGGAAACAGAATAATACATCATTTTATTCTACAGCACCTGGGAACGAAGGAAATTAGGTGTTTACATGGGACCAGGATCAGCACTAAAGGTTGAAAAGATGTTAAATAATGTTACTTTGGAATAAATCAGTTGGGAGTAGTGTTATTAGAACAATAATAAGTGGAAACTTTGAGGAGTTATCCAGGTTTGAAGTTGTGAATGTCAACTAAGATAGAGGATTAGGGTAAAGAATATTTTAGACTTTAGGAGGGACACAGGTAAAATGGTCAACGTTGAAAGGAAACAATATGAAATCAAAGATAGAATTCAGTAAGTATGAGCAAGTATGAGATGGTAAAGAATCATATGCTGGTCAGGGAGTGACATTTCTAGATATTTTAAAAGAAAAACAATTTTAAGTAGCAAATTATATTTGAATATAAAATATTGAGGCAGGAATTAAACCTTTGAGTTCTAGTTTATTGACCATCTGGTGATGTCCATGTGTAGATTCTTCTCTTTTGTTGTTGGAAGAATGTGTTTGCTATGACCAGTGTGTTCTTTTGGCAAAATTCTGTTAGCCTTTGCCTGCTTCATTTTGGCCTTCATTTCCAAGACCAAATTAGCCTGTTACTCCAGGTATCTCTTGAATTCCTACTTTTGCATTCCAGTCCCTTATAATGATAAGGACATCTCTTTGGAGTGTTAGTTCTAGAAAGTCTTGTGGGGCTTCATAAAACCATTCAACTTCAGCTTCTTCAGCATTACTGGTTGGGGCAAAGACTTGGATTACTGTGATATTGAATGGTTTGTCTTGGAAACGAACAGAGATCATTCTGTTGTTTTTGAGATTGCATCCAAGTACTGAACTTTGGACTTTTTGTTGACTATGAGGGCTACTCCATTTCTTCTAAGGGATTCTTGCCCACAGTAGTAGATATAATGGTCATCTGTGTTAAATTCACCCATTCCAGTCCATTTTAGTTTGCTGATTCCTAAAATGTCAATGTTCACTCTTGCCATCTCCTGTTTGACCGCTTCCAATTTGCCTTGATTCATGGACCTAACATTCCAGGTTCCTATGCAACATGACTCTTTACACCATCAGACTTTACTTCCATCACCAGTCACATCCACAACTGGGTGTTGTTTTTGCTTTGGCTCCATCTCTTCATTCTTTCTGGAGTTATTTCTCCACTGTTCTCTAGTAGCATATTGGGCACCTACTAGCCTGGGGAGTTCATCTTTCAGTGTTGTATAATTTTGCCTTTTTATACTGTTCATGGGGTTTTTAAGGCAAGAATCGTGAAGTGGTTTGCCATTTCCTTCTTCAGTGGAATACATTTTGTCAGAACTCTCCACCATGACCCATCTATCTTGGGTGGTACTACACAGAATGGCTCATAGATTATATTCTTTGCAGCCAAATATGGAGAAGCTCTATACAGTCAGCAAACACAAGACCAGGAGCTGACTGTGGCTCAGATCATGAACTCTTTATTGCCAAATTCAGACTTAACTTGAAGAAATTAGGGAAAACCACTAGACCAATCAGGTGTGACCTAAATCAAATCCCTTATGATTATACTGGGGAAATGACAAATATATTCAAGAGATTAGATCTGATAGGCACAGTGCATAAAGAACTACTGACAAAGGTTTGTGACATTGTACAGGAGGCAGTGATCAGGACCATTCCCAAGAAAAAGAAATGCAAAAAAGGCAAAATAGTTGTCTGAGGAGCCCTTTCACATAGCTGTGAAAAGAAGAGACGCTAAAGGCAAAGGAGAAAAGGAAAGATACACCCATTTGAATGGAGAGTTCCAAAGAATAGCAAGGAGAGATAAGAAAGCCTTCTTCAGTGATCAGTGCAAAGAAATAGAGGAAAACAATAGAATAGGAAAGACTAGAGATCTCCTCAAGAAAATCTCTATACCAAGGGAACATTTTATGCAAAGATGGGCACAATAAAGGACAGAAATGGTAGGGACCTAACAGAAGCAGAAGATATTAAGAAGCGGTGGCAAGAATACACAGAAGAACTATACAAAAAAGATCTTCATGACCCAGATAACTATGATGGTGTGATCAGTCACCTAGAGCCAGACATCCCAGAATGCGAAATCAAGTGAGCCTTAAGAAGCATCACTACGAGCAAAGCTAGTGGAGGTGATGGAATTCCAGTTGAGCTCTTTCAAATCCTAAAAGATGATGCTGTGAAAGTGCTGCACTCAATATGTCTGCAAATTTGGAAAACTCAGCAGTGGCCACAGGACTGCAAAAGGTCAGTTTTCATTCCAATCCCAAAGAAAGGCAATGTCAAAGAATGCTCAAACTACTGAACAATTGCACTCATCTCACACACTTAGAAAAGCAAGGCTCAAAATTCCCCAGGCCAGGCTTCTACAGTATGTGAACTGTGAAATATTCCAGATGTTCAAGCTGGATTTAGAAAAGGTAGAGGAACCAGAGATCAAATTGCCAACATCATCGAGAAAGCAAGAGAGTTCCAGAAAAACATCTACTTCTGCTCTATTGTCTATGCTAAAGACTTTGAGTGGATCACATCAAACTGTGGACAAGTCTTAAAGAGATGGAAATACCAGAGCACCTGACCTGCCTCCTGATAAATCTGTATGCAAGTCAAGATGCAACAATTAGAATTGGACATGGAACAACAGATTGGTTCCGAGTTGGGAAAAGAGTACGTCAAGGCTGTATATTATCACCCTGTTTAATTAGCTTATGTGCAGAGTATGTCATGAGAAAAGCCAGGCTGGATGAAGCACAAGCTGGAATCAAGATTTCTGGGAAAAATATCAATAACATCAGATATGCAAGATGACACCACCCTTATGGCAGAAAGCAAAGAAGAACTGAAGAGCCTCTTAATGAAAGTGAAAGAAGAGAGTGAAAAATCTGGCTTAGAACTCAACATTCAAAAAATAAGA